>NC_056731.1:840114481-840135683 GCF_019279795.1 Protopterus annectens
CCAGTGTGAATGCATGTAATACTGCTTTATATTCCTTTATCTGACTTATTTAGCACAAAGTGCCACCTTTAAAAGCTACAAGCAAGTAAGAGATGCAATATTGCCTTGGTGGGTTTGATCTCTGAGTACAAAGGGGGAGGTGATGGCAAAGTCAAAAAAAGGTACAAAGTGGTAAGTTTCTTGCTGTAGAACATCAATGTCTGCTGTACCCAAGGAAAAAACTCTAGTATATTGTATTTATATTCCCATGTTTGGCTTCTTGTAATTGTTGATGTATTAGAAGTATTAGATCAGTATTAGATTAGATTAGATTAGATTAGATTAGATTAGATTAGTATTACATCTAGTATCAGATGTATTAGAAGCTTATACATTTGACAGAATACTTGGGCAGGGTTTTTCTGTGCTTTTTACGCACAGTTGTACTTTCACTTTGTTTAAAGAATAAATGTGTTATGCATTTTTAGTTCTACAGAAGATGTTACTCCTTTTGAAGTTATATTTAAATTTAACCAGTGCTTACAGTGTAACACATAAATCTCACTTCTTCTTTGATTTTACTGCATATTTCATATGTAATTCCAAAAAGCCTTACACTACATTATTCCACATTTATACCCGTCTCTGCTTCTTAGGCACCAGATGAACTCTGTGGCAATGTGATGGTTTTCAGATGTGAAATACATGTAAATGTTAACACTGACAATGTAGATGTATGTCTAATGCAATAATGCAGTGTACCTTGGCTTTAATTAGAATATGACTATAAGCTGCATTTATAAAGGTTACCACTAAGTGTACACTTTGTGTATACATTCTGAATTCTAGAACAACCTTACCAAAATGCTTGTGCTGTCTACTCACCATAAAGGTTACACTAAATGTACACACAATGTACTATACTTTCTAGTAACCTTTATGAATCCAGCCTATAAATAAAAATACGCATACATATTCACAGACATGTTATGTATCTATAAAGAGAGAGAGAAAATACGACAGCAAAAACAGATAAAATATTCTCTTGTCAACTTCATGGTGTTTTATGTTTTTATATGCACAAATACACATAATGTAAGCAAAAACAACAAACACTGTGCACCTGTGAGAAAGTAATGTCCTGTAACAGAGAGGAAGAGTCAGTCTCTGAGCAGTCACAATGATTGTTGGGTTTGTTTTGGATTAGATATACACATATTACTCCTGAATCAGTTAAAAACTTCATTTAAATCCATTTGAAGAGAATTCCTTGGGTCTGTCAAGTTATCTGGCAGTTTGAGTAGTAAGTTGAAGTTCAAGTTGATTTCAGTGCATAAAAACGTAGCTAGCAATAAAACTGACAGAGGCACTTTGCAATATTGAAGCATTCAGTGAACAATAAAAGTGAAGAGGCAGTACTCACCACAGTACTGCAGAATGGAGCATTGCTGCAGCCCATCTCTTTAATCTCCTTTTTATTCCTTTCCTGAGGTGTCTTCTCTGGGGGGTTATTACACCCCCCCCCCACATTCATTCTACCTTTCTGCTCAGTATTTTGTTCATCCTATGTCTGACAGGTGCTCCATAGGTGAATTTGTGTTCCTCCAAATTGCTTATAAGTGTAAATGCCATTTGAAAAACTGTGAGTCATCATCCTGTGATGATCTGGTGCCCTGTTCTGGACTATTTCCTCTCAGTTACACCCAATGAGTGTCTAGATAGGCACCCCTGAGCTAGATTAATTGGGTAATAAGAGAAAGACTAAATTAATAAAACTGACCACAAATCAAATGTTAAAACACCAACCAAAAGGGAATTTCTGAAGGCACTGATAAAAAAAACTGTTTGGCTTGGGGAACTCTGTCAGCCATACTGGCAAAGAACTCCAAAGATGAGGTCTTGAGAAGAGCAGTTCCAAGAAGTCTCCAACTGCACTTCCCTGCTACCTGTTATCTGCTATTAGCACTGGAAGATGGGGAGGCCCAGTAAATGTAGGTACAAATAAACCATAACCACAGTTTTACAGAAGATACAAGAGTGGCCCAGCAGGCAGTGCAGACTACAGAGAAGTAGAATAAAATTAAGATATAATATTGTCATATCCTGGGCATTATTGGCTAGGCTTGTAAAAGGGCTTGTGCCATTAGCCCAGTAATCACCTATGAACCTATAGTCTTTGCTGTATGTCATCTGTCTGGTTTCAGTTTCTGTTTAATTTAATTCAACATAGTGGTGCAATAAATATTAAAAAACATGCAATATATTCCTCTATAAAAATGCTTCATAATATAGTCAGTATTATTACTAAAATGCAAAGCACATGTCATCACTTATTAATAATGTTCACTTAATTTCATATAACTGTATTTAGTATTATTTAATATACTCCTGGACTTTTCATCTTGCATAGTGTTATTACAAGTAGCTTTATGAGTCAGTCTTTATTTAACGAAAATAATGTTTTCACATATTCATAATTATATGAGAAGACATTCTTAACCCATAAAGTCTGAAGATCTCATCCATAATTAGTTTATTATTTGCGATAGTGGATAACAGATCCTGATCTGTTCTGATACTGGGCACTACATTTATCACATCTATCTTTTTGAGTATTTTTGCTGATCTGTTCCCTATTCTATACTCTTCAAACATTGAAACTTCTTGCCTTAATTGCTTTATAGTTTTCTGCATTCGATACTTCCATGATGACATTTGATTTTTTCCCCTTCCCTTCCTGCCCTGTGTTTTTGTGGCCAAACTTTATCGGTTATTAATTTAGCTGCACAGTAGTATGTACTATTTACTTCTGTTATATTGCATGAATCTCAATGAACAGTCCTAATTACTGTGTTCATTTGTTTTATCAAACATTTAGCTTTTTGGATTTTATTGACTTTCTGCAGTCTATTTCTTTCATTGATCTTAATATGTCTGTCTATCTCTATCAAATCAAGCAGCTCGTCTCTTAGATCATTTTCTTCTAATCTGAGGGCAGGTTCTTTGTTCTCCATTTCCTGCGGCTGATTATACAGAACGTTCCAGGGCATCTTCTTGTGCCACATTCTCTTCAGTTTCATTTTGTGTCATCCATTGGTCTTTCATATGGGAACTCACTAACCTATCATTCCACAACATTGATTGCATCAGAGTTGCCACAGTTTCCTGTTGCTTCCCTTGCTATGCAACTCCAGCTGAACTTTTGCCCTGGTTTCCAATGGAAGGCTGTAAAGTATATTCATATGGCAACTGATCAGATGATTCTCCCTCCACTAATTTCTCCTCAATTTGGAAATACATTGCTATATCCTGTTGTGATGTTATCAGAGTGAGATTTTGTGCACTAAATCCTTCACTTCCCAGGTAATCCATAACCTCAGTTTCTATTTCTTTAACTTCTCCATTACTAATCCTCTTTTCTACTTTGTTTTATTATTTTTGTAAAGTTTTCCATATCTGGATGTCTGTGCCTATATTTCTCTTCAAATATCTTTGGTGCTGCTCTTTTTGTATTTATTAATTTTGCTTTCTCCTTTGTATAAATATTGTACAAAATTAAATCTCTTTTTCTTTCCCATATCCATATTTCTTCTTTATATTTTTCCTGGTTCTCCTGTTTCTCCTCACTTGGGGGACTTATCGTTCTATCATGACATGATATAACCTGTGTTAGACTTTCTACACTAAATACTTCACTTCACAAGTATTTCATAACTTCAGCTTCTATTTTTTTAACTTCTACTTCAGTAATATTTTATTCTACATTTCTCCTTTGTGATTTTATTTTTTCTGTTGTGAAATTTTCCATATCTGGATGCCTTTACTTGTATTTCACTTCAAATATCTTTGAGGCTGTTTTTTATTGATTAATTTGATTTCTCCTTTGCATAAATACTGCACCATATCAGATCTCTCTTTCTTTCCCCATGTCCATATTTCTTTTGTTATACCTTTCAAAAGTCTCTAGATGTTCTTCATTATATTTTTTCACTTTCTCAGTTGCTCCCTTTTCAAACGGCCTAAGGTTTCTTGGTCTATATAATGTTTTTCATAAATTTGTTGTATTAATGAACACAGATTTTTATTTGAAGCTTCTGACAGTTTCTCTTGTGCAAGTATTTTTCTTTCCTCTAATTTCTCTCAATCTTTTTGCATATTTTCTGTCAAGAAATTCTAGGCTTCTTGCATAATAGTAACAAAACATAATTTCTTTCTTATCCTCAATAGTTGACTCTATCATCTTTATGACTCCCCTTTGGCCTATCAGTTTTTATGATTTTTATGGACTACTACTTCTCTCTACAACAGGGAGCCCCCACCCAAACCTGGCCTAGCCCCATTGTAAAAATATCTCCATGCCTTAAGGATTGTACACTGTCATTTTTCCCAGTCCTGGTATCAGTGCACCTACCAGGATTATACACTTTTTTATTCTGGGTCTTGTGTACCCAGCTGTCTTTTTTTTTATTGTTTAACCTACTTCTGTCCATGATGTACACTATAGAAAATACAGTCTATATATCAGTGTCATCTTGGAGAGATTTTGTGAAAAACAGGGTCCATTTCATGAATTCAATTCCAGCAATACTACTCTCCATTGCTTGCTGATTTATCATCTCTCCATTCAGACCTCCAATATCTCTCCATTTAGACCAACACTCTTTCTTCTTCCTTAATATATAATATTCCTCTTTTAACTGGGTTTCATCTGGATCCCCATATGAATGAAAACACAATTGTCATTAATTTTTTTTCAAATTTTATAGGAATCATAAAAATGTTTGCTAAGTATGCAGTTTTTCCCAATAGCACATCATTTAGTAGATACCCTTTCTTTTTTATATAACATATATATATATATGTTCTCCAAAATAAAGATATATTCCTTAATTTCTTATTACCCATATAATCCCCTTACATAAAGGAGGCAAATCCACTGATATCTCCAACTTCCGACCAATTGCGTTACTCTCTCCATTGGCCAAAATAATGGAAAAATGTATTCACCATCAACTACTTCAACACCTGCTCCACAATAATTTACTTGCCAACTGTCAGCACGGCTTTAGGCCCTTTCATAGTACAACTACCGCCCTTCTATCTTTTACTGACTGTATAAACAAGAATCGAAATAATAACTTTCTATCTTCTGCACTATTCATTGACCTATCAAAAGCCTTTGATATGGTTAACCATGACTTACTAATCAATGTGCTAAAAGCCCAATCTCTTGACCCACAAGCAATACTTTGGTTTACATCCTATCTAAAAAATAGACAACAAGCAGTGCTCTGGGACAATAATCTCTCCACACCCCTCCCCGTAAACATTGGAGTCCCTCAAGGCTCTATCCTAGGCCCTCTTCTATTTTCCATTTTTATTAATGATCTAAATACTGTTGTTCCTCAAGCCACATGCATACAATACGCCGATGATTCTACTTTAATCTGAACTGCTAAGTCATCAATCTCTCTTCAGACCCTTATTCAAACAATATTTAACACTGTTGAAAATAGGTTCACCCATCATTGCTTCCTCCTAAACCCTAAAAAAACAAAATTGTTACTTTTTGCTCCCACCCAAAAGTCACCAGAGTTCCACTTCACAATTACCTCTAACAATGGAACTACTATTTCCCCTGACACTACCACATGTCTACTGGGCATAACCATAGATAATAACCTCAGCTACGATGATCATATCAACAATACTATACAGACTGTCAATAAAAAACTAGGCTCCCTGTATAGAATCAAACCCTTCCTCACACCACTAGCTAGAACCTCCATTGCCCAGACTCACCTAACTTCTACCCTATTCTATGCTTCTGCCATATACATCAATCTATCAAAACACAATTTAAGCAAGCTTGAAACTAGCTATAATAACATAGCTAGATTTGTCACTGCCACCCCCTTCAGAACCCACCACTGTCACAACCTTAAACAACTCGGATGGTCAGAACTACAAAACCATCTACTGTATAATCAACTAGTTATCTCACATAATATTCTTTATCACCCAAATAATACCCCAATCCTCTCTAACCTGATCTCCCCATATAGAAATCTTGCAACACTTCACTCAGCAAATAAGCTATTAATCTTCAGTATTAAATCTAACAATAAAGCTGGGACTCACTTTTTACTAACATTGTGGGTAAAATCTAGAACAAGCTTCCTAGCACACTCACATCTCTCTCATCTACACCACTCTTCAAGAAACATCTCAAAGAACATCTGAAAATTCATTGGCTTTGTCCCTGTTCTAAACCTGACTAAATCCTACTTTTTCCCCCTTAATGCTCTTCTTTCTATACCCCATTCCTTCTGGCCTTTGTCCCCTCTACAGCTTTAATCAATAGAATCTAACTTTATTCTAGCCCTTGTGTTTTTCTTTCTTCTGCTTTTCTCTCTTTCTCTTTTTTTGACCTACAAATCATTACTTTAGAATTCTGAGTGTTCTTGTACTCGATTGTATTTCTAACCTTTGCATAGACTGTGAGATATTATTCATAGACACAATTTTTACTTTTATATTGTATTTTAAACCTTGCATAGACTGCGAGCTATTATTCATAGAAACAATTTTTATTCTCTCAAAACATTTTTAATCTCTTTGTATTTGAATTTAGTCATTTTTAATTATTGTAATTTTTTGTAATTTACTAATGCTTGGAGCTTATCTCCCTGGGCCTCTACTGAAAATGGACATGTATCCAGCTAGACTAGCCCAGCCAACAAATGTAAAATAAAAAAAAAATATTGTTACTATATATTTACTGTTTCATTTCCAAATGTTATACCTCATATTTTTTTTTTCCTTCATGTTAAACTGAACATTCCTTATCTTGCCTTTTTCAACTAATTATTTCTTTAGATTCCTATTTATATTCATGCCTATGGCTCTCAAATATTTATTGAGTTGTTTAATAACTCCTTCCATCCATTCTTTGTTCTTTGTCATTAACACTATATCATTGGCATATAAAAACATAATTGATGCTCTAACACCTTCTATAGTCCTGTATTCTGCTACCTTTAATAATGTGTTTATTTTACAAACTACTGCATTCATGACTAATGAAAATAAAATACTACTTACTGGGCATCCCTGTCTTATACTACTCTTTAAGTCTATTACTTTGCCTAACCATCCATTCACTAACACTTTTACTTTATTTTTCCATACACTAAAAAAATAAAAAATATCTATGGTATCTTCTCACTTATATTCTTTCATTATGTCCCACAAAATTTCATGTTGTATCTTGTCAAATGCCTTATGTAAGTCACCAGTCATGAGTTTAACTTCTGTTTTTCTATTTATGTCATCTACAATTTCTCTTATTATTAATAACTCTTGACTTCCTTTTCCCTTTCTCCCAAATATTGTATCATCTAATATTTTAATTTATTTTCCAAGCTCTTTTCTATTATTTTCATGAAAATCTTAGAATTATTAAGTACTATCAGCCTCCAATTTATGTCTTCTTTTTTCACTTTTTCTCTAAAAAATTTATAGCTCCAACACATATTACTTTTTGTCCAAAACCTTTCTCTAACAATTAATTTAACACTTCCATGAAATACTTCTTCTGCCAGTCTTACATATCTCTATACATATTGTAGTCAATCTCATCTAGTCCTGTTGCTGATTTAACATTTACCAGTTTTAATGTATAATTGACTTCTTACATTGTTATTTTTCCTAATTATCTGTTATCCTGTTTTGTTAGTTTTTTTAAACTTTCTACTTTTATCTTCTTTTTATTTTATTCTCTTTAAATGTTTTTCCTATGTATTCTTTTACTACATTCATTATTTCCTTTTGACTTCTTACAATTTCCCCTTTCTCATTTCTTATTTATCTTATTATTTTGTTTTCTTTTATTATACTACTCAAATAAGGTGCCACCTCTTCCTTTTTCCCTTGTAAAAATACTTTTGTTTAAATAACTGCTTTTTGATCTTCTCTTGATTCATCTCATGTTTCCTTCAGTCTCTATAAAAAAAATCTTATTTTTTACTAAATCTGCAAATGTTTAATTACTTACATCTTTATATTTCTTCTTCTCCACATTTCCTTTTAAACCTTGCCATTCCAAATAACATTTTTAAATTTATCTTTGAAACATCCACCATAACATCCAATTCTTTTAGAATTCTTTCATTCCTATATGATCTTTTCACAAATGTCTAATAATTTCTCCACCTTTCTTATGTCTTTTTCATTTAGTTGCTTAACATTTTTACCTATGTTTATATATCGATTTTGTTTTGAATTTCTAAACAAATTGCTAAATTATATGAAAATCCTGTATATTTTGTTCCTTCTTTTATTATTTTCAAACTTTGAGAAATAATAATCTAGCTCTGTTCTTAAATTACTTCTTCTGTATGTCAACTGTTTATTCACCCAAATATGTAATGTTCAACTTTTCATCACTTCTAGCACTGCTTTTATATCACCAACCCCTTTTTCCTTTTTTATCTCACAACTAAAATCACACAATAATATTAAATCCATGTTCATACTTACATAATCTAGAATATCTAGAATTTGCTTAAACATATCCTTTCTTTCTTTGTCACATCTGCATATATTGCTGTAACTCTATAAACCTGACCTTTCCTTCTCACATTTGCTATTGTTACTCTACCTATTACTACCAAGGTAAAATCCAAAGTTTTTATTGATTTTCTACATAATATTCCTATACCTGACCATGATTCTTTTCCTATATTCCAAATGTTCTCACCTCCCCATAATTTTTCTGTTTGTAATTGCTCTTCTTCTGTTAACATTCTTATGTTCTGTAATACAGTCATATCTGTATCAAGTGCTGTGCATAATTCTGGTATTCTAATACCCTTATTCTTTATTTTACATCCTTTATACTGTTCACAGTTATTGCTAAAATGATCAGCTCTTCATTTATTTATTTTTCTTCTATTCTTGTTTATTTTTTCCTTTTTATTGTTCATTCCCCTTCTTATTTCTTTCATACCTAAACCAGTGAATTTTCTTTTCCTATCTTTTACCCTTTTCCAATATAATTGTTTCCTTCTTTTTACTACTCTCCAATTAATCTTTTATTCTTCACTTATTTTTAACATTCCTTTATTCCTTTTTCCCTTCCTTTTTTCTTTTATTATTTCTCCTTCTCTGACTTCATTTTTGTCTATAGCTATCTGTTTATCTTTCTCTTTTTTTTTGCTCTTGTTCTATTTTTTCCTCTTGTTCAATCTTATGCTCAATCTCTTGTTTTCTACCTAGTTCCTTCTTTTCCTTCTTACATTCCTCTATATTTTCCTTACAATCCATCCATAAATTACCTGTTTTTTCACATTTAAAACATTTCAGTTCCCATTGTTTGCATCATGATCCACTTTGCTACAAATCACTTCCTTTATCACAATAAATTAAATAATAACTTTTTCCTCAAAAAACTTTTTTTGCCCCTATACTTCACTATACCTTTGTTTCCATCTACATTTATCATACTTGAAATGTGCATTGTCTTTTTATTTTCCATTTTTAATACAACACTATAGTCCCAAGCCCCCAGTCCACAAACCTCTACTGTCATACATTTTAGTAATGGCCATAATTTCTTTACACACAGTCTTTAAATATTTTTTTAGAATCTATTTTTACACTTCATTTTGATTTTTGTTTCTCTATTAAATACTTTAAAAATATAGAAATTCCATGGATTACACTTTTTCTTTATCTCATATTGTTCCAAAAACGTCTCCATTGTCCTGATTCAAACATAATGTAAAAAAGCATCTTTATTAATGTGAATAAATGCTTTTATGTCTTTTAGAGAAGTACTCAATGGTGTTATTATGTTATCCCAAATATCATACTTGTCTTGTCCTTTTTCTTCTTTACTACTTATTCTTACTAAATACTTCTTTTTTCTTGATTCTGTCTTTTCTTCCCTATTTTAGCAAATGACATATGACTTGTTCTTCTCCACTTCACCACTTCCTCAGCTTCTTCATCCTGTATCCTGTCTATTATGTCTGCCCACAAAACCACTTTCTCACTTTCTGGTTCACTCTGCATCATTAGATCTTGCAATAAAGCATCCCCCAGTCTTCCCAAGTAGAAAGCTGTTATAATACATCCTTTCTGGCTCTTACTTTCACCCTAGAATAACTGCTGCTGAAAAATCATTTCTGAATCTCGTGAAGGTTCGATCACCTTCACACTTTCATGAAAATCTGCTTCTCCCTTTGAGTCTATATTAGATAATTGAACTTTCAAAGGTTCAGCTGTCATATGGTCAACATCATATGACTGAACTTTTAAAAGTTTGAAAATCTAATAAAAAAAACTACACAAATAACCCACCTGAACATTTTAAGCAGGGGGCACCCCCCTTGTGGGGGGGGGGGGGTGCAACCCCCACACCTCCCTCTCTTTAAATATACCAACTCCAAGATTGCACTACAGTGCAGAAAAGGGAAATCTTCCCAATCCGCGCTGTACGGAGACCTCCATTAAAACATTCGAACTTTCAAAAATTCAATCATATGGTGTCGACCATATGACAGTTGAACTTTTGAAAGTTCGGTCATCTAATATAGACCCCTCCCTTCTTAATGCATGTAGCCACCTTCCCCGAAGGCCTGACTTGCCTTCATAGCTTCCAAGATGCCTACAATCTCCTCCTATGAAAGCTTGACTGCCTTTGTATCAAAAATAACACCTGCTTGCTCCTGCTCAATCCTTTCATCAGCTACCTCCTCACATCTTGGTTGTTTCTCCTGTTAAAACAACTCCTTCTTACTGATACAAACTCTTCTTTCATCTGCGATGATTCTGCCTGCTTCTCCTGGCCACCACTATGCCCAGAATAGAAGCAGAAAGTGCGACAATTAAATGTGTCCCCTGATCAAAAAGAATAGGGGAAGTTCTCTGATCCCTGGCCAAATTTTCCCTGTCCGAATAAATACCACCATGGGCCTCCTCTGAAAAGAGGCCACTAGCCTAGTGGGACTAAAATGGTCAACAAAGGATAAATAAATAAAAATATGGTGCCAATTGTCTGTCATTTTAGTGCTGTAGAACTTAGAAAAAAAGAGTTGTGAAGCATGTTCCCACACACATGAATATGTGGATATTAAAGTGATAAATACCTGATTAATAAAACTGATAACTGATGATTTAATACATTTGCATACTAATTTGTATCATAGTAATTGCACAGTGCCCATACCAAGCTGTTCTAAATATAGTAGGGAAATAATGACAAAGAAACATAAGATATGTTGAAAAGTAAATATTGCTTTGATATGCAGTATGTGAATATTGTGACTATTCTTTAATGTTAACAATAATCGCACAGGTATTGTTTGGATATTCATAATACTGACTTTGTTAATAGGAAAAGTATTGGATTTTTGATTTAAGATAGTATAGAACAGTAACATTGTAAGAGACTCTTCAAAAGAAAAAGAAATACCAAAAGCACTTATCAAAAACTCAGGCCTCTGTAGAAGAAGAACTTGATCAAGTCACCACTCTTTTTGACATGCTGAAGTATTTGTAGGAAAGTAGCAAATGCAGGTAGTATTTTGTGATAAAGTGTCAGATTTATTGTTGCAGCCTTATAAATTGATACGAAGTTGCTGACTTAAGAATTTTATTTAGCTTCCAGTTGATAAAAAATACAGAAATGTGAACATGTTTATAAAAGAAACTGTATTCTTGTGCATTCCTGTTTACTTTTATAACAGAAGACAGGGGAGTAGGCTAATTAGATTCAGCTTTCCTGGGTACTTACTTTCTTTTATACTCTGAGAAACCAAACATATTTTTGCATATAGTAAAAAATTGACTGAACTCTGATATTCTGTTTTACAGGCCTGACTACAGGAATGGAGTGACAGTGGTGCCATATAAAGTTCTTTTCAATGTCACTCTTCAAAGAAAAATTCACAAGACAAAGGAAGCAAATGATTCAACAGAAAAGAGACATGTTAGTGACATTAAACAGTGCAGGCAGAGTGCACAGTTCTGTTATGATTTAGCACAAGAATTATTGACAATAACTTTTGAAGGCAGATATCTTCTCATTTAATTAGTTTGAGCACTGCACTTACATTATAGTAATTGCAAAATGACAAACTGTACTGAATATAGTAAGCAAATAATAACAAAGCAACAAAATGCAAAAAGACAGCATTGACGTGCAAAGTGACATACACCATGTATGTTCTTTATTGACACCACAAGTATTCTGACTATGCAGAAATGTTTTTTTTCCTTAACAGCTTGAAGCTGTGGTATAAAGGCTTGACATCTGAGAGTCCCAAATAAAAAAAGAGGAAGTTTCATAGTGTCATTGTGTAAAAAAACACAATCACTAGATTTTAATCAACTTGCCAACTTTTGTTGGTATTTTTCTAATAGTTTTAGGGAGAAAGCTTAGTGGCTTTGTAACAGTCAAATGTTTCTGGCTGCAATGAGCACCATTGGAATAAACCCTGAAATAGCAGTAATAGACACTTGCCTGGTGAGATGAGGGTGGGGGGCTATCTAAATAAAGGTAACAGCACCATTTCTAGATATGTATCCTTTGGATAAGATGTTAAACTGAGGTTCCATGTGTCTGAGTTAGCCATGAAGGAATGCAAACCTGGTTGAATTTGAACAGCCACACAGGAATATGTTCATAGAGTAACTGAAAAAAGAAGAGTCCTGAAAATTTATTAAAGCAAGTAAACAACTGTAAGCTTGCCCGTAGCTTTTTATATACCTCTAGTATAGTTGCTGGGAAGGTTGTGTCTTTTCAGAATGCGTATGGTAAATTTACTAGGCAGCATCCAAAACAAATTTACTTTGTGGAATTTTATCATAGCATCCAAGGCCATGTATAACTTTTGCGTAAACATCTAGATAACATATTAGATCTCTTGCCATCTCAAGGACATCTAGGGCTATTAGTCCACCTAAGAAGCATTCGGCTTTTCTGTCATGACTAATCAGAGCAAGTCTGTTCTTAGCTGCAACACTAAAACCCAAATAAGCATAACTTTACACCCTGACCTTTTATATCAGATTTATGACCCCGGTGATACATATTTATAATCCAAATTACTACTTACAGTCTAAAAATAAATATCTCCCACTATACAAGGAATAAGCTTGCTTTCCTTGCTGGTCCTTCTCTGCCAGAGTAGTATAGTCAATAGTCTAGGGTTGTAATTGGTCTTGTAGCACGGACGGTGTAGCTGAAATCTGTCTTCTTATTTCCAGCTTTGCTAGACTGAGTCCCGTAACAACTATAAGAGTAGATAAGTAATTCATTCAAGTCAGGTGTAATTTCCCTTGTGTTAAAAAAACTGTCTTGGCTATTTGAAATACCTTTTGATTGTTTCAGTTAACTTAATGATAATGTAAAGTAGAAGGGATATTTTGAAGATCCTACTTCCTTCTAAGATCTGCAAATTTAGTGGAGATGAGCAGAGGACAGCTGTTGGAAGAATTTCATGCGGTATTTCCCATCAGATAAATATGGTCTTGAAACAGTATATAAATCACTGACTCATAATGTTTGAGTAATGAGTAGTTTGTGTGTCTCACATATAGGTACATTGGGTCTATATTAGATCACCGAGCACTTAAAAAAGCGAACGGTGATTAATCGACCCTATGTAAGCGAAATCTTACAATTTCGAACTGTCAGAACAGCGATTTTTTTCCTAGGGAAAAAAAATCGCTGTTACAACAACAACCAAAAAAAACCATACTTTAAACATTACATTAAGTGGAGGGCTTTGCCCCCCACACCCCCCTACTTAAATATACCAACTCCGAGACTGCACTACAGTGCCGAAAATGGCATAGTAACGAAGCAGCCAAGCAAATTCTTTCCCAGGGAAAGAATTCACTTAAAAGGCGGTTCAATATTTTGCTGTTTCAGGCTTTTTGAGTTCGACCAAGACGCATTCAAAAGAATGCGTCCTCCGGCTTCTAATAGGGAACAGGTACATTCACCGTTAGTCTCACGTGTGTTGTAATGATTTTCTCCCATGGTTGGCAACTCTGTAGGAGCTAGAAAATTAAATTCTGCATTGTGTGATCTTGTTTTTTATAAAGAATTTGTACGTACTTTCTATTTTCTTGAAATTTTTACTGATATATGACCATGATAGATACATATAAACTCTCAGCAGTTTGTTAGACCGAGAGGACCTTTATGTAATGTTTGCAAGATATCTATGTATTATGTTTCCAGAATAATCATTTTCTACAACAGAGCACCATTAGATTACAACAGATATGTTATTGCATTTTGATATCTGAGCGACTGGACTCTTGCATGATTTTAAAAGCACCCTTCCTTCAGTTACCTAGCAAACATTATGAGGTCTGGATCCTTCACAGTGAAATCTCTTATAGAGTTTATTTTCTCTTCCAGTATTTGGGCAGGCAAGGGATTTCTAAGGGGGATTCCAGCATAAAGGGATACTGTATCACGATCCCCTCTATAGCTAGGCACTAAATAATAGCAGGCCTCTTGAAATTCTAGGCTCTAAATGATATGTGGTGTGTCATATGATTTAACAGTGAATGGAAATTACAGAACCATTCTTTGATCTTAGCCAGAAAATGCATATCTATGCTAAAGGAAATGACAAGTTAAATGGCTTTCTAAAAATACATGGGAAAATGCCTACTGTACAACAAAATTTGTAGGGAAAGATAGAATAATCCGAAGGTCATAGTGTTCTTCTATTACCATTAAAATAGTAAGCAAGGGTTAGCTGCCATATCTTTTCATTGATCCTCAAGCTTTGGAGTGCATTTCCTTCTGACACATATAGTTGTGAAGCCATTTTATCATTTAAGCTCACTTTAAAAACGCAGAAACTAAGAATTTAAGAATTACTCACTGTCAAGGGTGTGGTATTATATAGTATCAGCCATTTATCATACCAATGTATGCCTTGGCATCTAGATGATCTGTGGCGCATTTTGTGCTTTAGTAACTTTTCTCCGTCAATAGCATATTGCAGTGCACCAGGGCCATGGAACAGTAAATCATCTTTTTTCTAATTTACAGACTTTGTTTTAAGTTCTACTGTTTCCATTTGCATAGAGTGTGACCCATGTGACTTTGAACAATTTATTTCACCAGAATCCCAGATAAAAACAAGTACTTGTGCATTTTTTACCACCTGCTAGGTATTTGTGCATTTTTTACCACCTACTAAGTAAGACCAACTAGATACAGATGGTCATTTTCAAGAATGAGTCATGGACCTTGACCTAGTTATATTACTTGTTCAGACTTTTTTTCATTCTTTTTCTCTTGTCATTATGACCATCAAGTTTCCTCCTCTGCAGCTTCCATTAGCCCATTTGTTACTCTAAGAGATGAGAGATCTACAACTCATTACTTCTTCCTAGACGTGAGATACAAGCATAAGACAGCCATGCTACCATCATTTAAAGTCAACAGATTTTATGTGCTTAAACCCTAACCTCTGTATGTATGCCTAGTTTTCTGCTCTGTGGTTCAAGGTGCAATAGGCATCAGCAATGGCATATCATACACTTCAGAAATGTGACAAAAGGCCATAAGTCTGCCATGCCCTTTTGACACCATCCCTTTTGTGTGGATTCCTGTCTCCAAGAAGGACTTTATTACAGGACTGTGTACCCTGAATATGTATCCTATATCTTTCCACTCAGGAGAGGTGAGTTGGCTGAGAGGTATCACTTCTCCCTTCACCTGTATCATCTCCAACAGATGCACAAGTTACTAGATGAACTTGTGTCTCCTGGTCATATTCCTGTATGCCATTCACATTGCCTTTTGTTCAGACAAATACACACACGCACACACGCACATACACACGCACACACACACACACACACACACACACACACACACACACACACACACACACAATGTGTATGGTGAGATCAGTGGAAATGCAGCATGAAAATGCTCCTTAACAGTACGTAGACTTAACCATTTGTGTTGTACTGTGAGGAAGCCTTAGCAGATCCTATACAGATAATAGATTATATTGTCAACAATACATTTAAACAGTAAGTCCTCTGTCCTAATTACCTTCTGTTTCTTCACAAATGATCAAACAGCTCCTTGTGGCATCCTTCATCCATTCCTACACACAATGCACCCTCTACTTTATAGTATCTGTCAGGAGCTCCATTTTGGAATACTAAACACCTGCAATTTCAGTTGAAGAAAATTATTACCTTGCCAATTAAATTGTTTTCTTTTGCAAATGCTGTGACTTAAGTAAAATACAATGTTTTATGTTTATCTAGTTTGTATTTGTGGAGGTAATAAATATGCTATTGAGATAACTACTCTGTGACCTAGACTATGGCACAACTGCAGTGTTGGAAAGTATTGCCTTTATTGTTGCACACTTATTATTAGATATGACTCATGCAATGCTTATAAAGTTTTAGGTTGTTAGGTGACATGGGTTACTAGCTGAAGTTATCACTGGTTATACAGAAACAATGTAACACATACTAAGCTAATTTGGTCTCCAGCAACCACCTAGGCATTAAACATTATTCTTATACACAATCACATTGTAATGTGGTGAAGTCAAGTAATTTGGTGTGTGAATACTCATTGGAATGCTTCTGTTGCAAAGCAGAAATGCACAGGTAAAAGTTATTACTGCAGAGCATCAAACAAACCATGACTGTGAATCCTAGTAAGAAAACAACACTGAAATGATCCAGAACCACAAAAAGTACGTTTACTCCTGGCACCATGTCCAAAAGCCTTCCTGGAGGTTAGACCACCTCTTGCAGTGCATATATGACAGCATTCAAAATAATATTATGACTACGTTCAAAAAAATAAATAGTGCAATTTTAAAGATGTGTTACATTTCCATTCTAAAAACAAATCAGAAAAGATCATAAAATTGAAAACAATTAAGCCAAAGTGAGAGACAACTGTTTTATTCCCCAAGCAGCACAGATGAATGGGGTCATAGGCAGTGCAAGGCAACTGAGTCTTGTGGTCATTTACAACTTGCCAGCACCCTCCCTTACACTATGCCTCTGTTTATGAAGAGGACTAAGCCAATGAAGCCAGGAGTAAATTTGTGATTACCCATCCAATCATCCAGTTTTTGTTGGAAAGAAAATAATGAATCTTTTTGCTTGAATTGCAGTGGAAGTCTCTTCCAGAGGTGTGGAGGGTGCTGTGCAATGAACCTATATCTCCCCCATGTTTTTTATTGATTTGCTGATGAATATTTAGAGCCATAATTTTGGTATTTATGGGATTATTTCATTTGTGGACATAAAAGAGACCCTGGACCACTAGATCTCTAATGGTGTGGAAGGCATGGCATAGATCTCCCTTCAGCAGTTCATAAGACAATAAATAATACAACAGTGCTTCCAGGCTTTTCTGATATCTCAGTGTTTTTAAGCCAGAGATCATCTTAGTTAGGAACCTCTGGGGTCTTTCTAGTTATCTGATATGTCCAGTGAGGTACATCTGAAAGGGGGGAATTGTATTCAATAATTGGCCAAAAGAATTCTGACTATGAAAGGAAAATGGCTTCTTTAGATCTGGGTGATATTCCTTAGGGAATAATTTGCGGTAAGTACAAGAACTTTCTGACTACTCTCATCATATGATGATCAAAGCAGAAGGAAATATCAACCCAAGTTCCAAGTTCTTTGTCATCGTTCTCATGTTGACTGTGTAGGAGGAGGATTTGTCTAACAAGTATGACTTTTTAGCATTTAATTTGAGCTCATTTTCACTAAGCAAAGTATTTATGAGTGCAAATTCTTGCTGAAGGGCTTGGGCATCAGACAGGAACTTAAAGATGACTTCCAGATTAGTGCCATCTGCACACTTGGCTAGCCTTGGTTCATGATGTGGAGATCAGAAAAGTAAATACTGAGTAAGCCCTGATACCTAAAAGATACCACTTGTGACTTCCATACTTTCAGATAAGGTGTCTGCTACATGCAATGTGTGGGCTCTGTCTTTTAGAAAATATAGTACCATCTTACCACATAGGGATCTAGTTGTAATGCATTAAGCTTACAATTTGTGTTACTGTGTTATCGTAAGGGATAAAACACCTTACTGAAACCAAGATGCACCATGTAGGCAGCTTGGTCACTATTAATAGACTGTGCTACCCTTTCAAAGAAGTACATGAAATTCAATAGACAGGAACTATCTTTGGCAAAGCCAAACTGCTTTCAGTATACCCTGATGATATTTTTAATATGGAATGATTCTCCCTGGGCCTCCGCTGAAAATTGGCTTTATTCCAAGTCAGACTTTCCCAGTAAACAAATGTTAAGTAGATGTTAAATAAACAAATGTTGAACAAAATATCATAGATTAACAAGTCAGTTATAATATGTTCCATGGCTTTGCAAATAACACTTATCTAGCGGAGGGGCTTATAATTCCTGGGTTCAGTGGTGGGACCATCCTTCTGGAGTGGCATCACTAATGCAGAGTGCCAAACCTCAAGGACAAAACCAGTGGCTAAATTCACTTTAAATAGTTTAAGGAATGACTCTGCCATAGGGTGGACTGTGAGAGTAAGAGGGAGTGATAACACCTGTCATCACACTGATAGGTCGGGTTTGTAAGAGTAAGAAGGAGTGATAACACCTGTCATCACACTGATAGGTCAGGTTTGTAAGAGTAAGAAGGAGTGATAACACCTGTCATCACACTGATAGGTCAGGTTTGTAAGAGTAAGAAGGAGTGATAACACCTGTCATCACACTGATAGGTCAGGTTTGTAAGAGTAAGAAGGAGTGATAACACCTGTCATCACACTGATAGGTCAGGTTTGTAAGAGTAAGAAGGAGTGATAACACCTGTCATCACACTGATAGGTCAGGTTTGTAAGAGTAAGAAGGAGTGATAACACCTATCATCGTACTGAGAAGGGAGGACTGTGAGAGTAAGGAGGAGTGACAACACCTGTCATCACACCAGGAGGTAAGGTCTGCGAGAGTAAGAGGGAGTGAATAACACATGTCATCACACTGAGAGGTGAGGATTGTGAGAGTAAGGAGGAGTTATAACACCTGTCATCACACTGAGAGCTGTGAGGACTGTCATTGCAAGGAAGAGTGATAACACCTGTCATCACTGTGAGAGGTGAGTACTGCCAGAGTAAGGAGGAATAATAATATCTCCCATCACACTGAACAATAAGGAGTGTGAGAGTAGGGAGGAAGGATCACACCTACCTTCAGACTGAGAGGTGAGGACTTTGAGAGTAAGGAGGAGTAATAACACCTGACCTGTCATCAAACTGAGAGGTGAGGAATATGACAGTAGGGAGAGCCATCACAGCCTAAACACATTAAAATTAGATACAGCCTAAAGAAGAGAAGCACAGAGGACTTGCAAACTATTGAACCACTTCCAGGAATGGGAGAACCCCAGTTTTCTGCGTCAAGAGATGCTCTGCATTTTTTGTTTACAGTTGTTTATAGTTATTTTACTGTTAAACCTGATCCAGCTGCTGTTTTACAGTTAATACTATCATAATTATGTAGTTCGCTTAATTTTTAGTCTGTTGCTAGTACTTTCATTTTACTGTGACTATGTTTACTTTCTTTTGAATGTGTGTGACCTGCTTTATTACCTCATCATTGCAATATTTCCTACTTTTTGCTGCATCACTGTTTTGAGAGCTCCTGCTAGTACCAAATGCCTTCTTATCTGGATTAGTTACTTGTTTTTTTTTTTTTTTAAAGTATGCACTCTGAGAAGGGTCATTAGATCTATGATCTTTTGGACTATGTCCATATACTTCTTTTCCTTCCCATAGTGGAGTTTTCAGAAGTTCATCAACATTAAGCAATCATCTCCAAGATGTGGAGCATTTTATAAAACTTATTAGACAATGGCCAAATTGTACATCAGTACCCTGATTGGAGAACGAATGTTCTCCCGCAGGGTATTAATGTACAAGTAATGCCTGCGAGTCTGTCGCTTCACGGCAGCTTATCAACCTGCCATGGAGCTCAGACTGAGAAAAACAGAATGGCCGCCATTATTTTACACTTGCTAAGCAGTGCTTTTGTTGTTTAGTGAGTGTAAAAAAAAAGAAAAAAAAATTAAAATAAAGTATGTGTGTGTGTGTGTGTGTGTGTGTGTGTGTGTGTGTGTGTGTGTGTGTGTGTGTGTGTGTGTGTGTGTGTGTGTGTGTGTGTGTGTGTGTGTGTGTGCGTGTGTGTGTGCGTGTGTGTGAGTGTATGCATGTATGTCTGTAACAGAGAGAGAGAATGATTGAATGAAACAGAAAAGTGTGTGTTTCTGTCTGTATGTGTATGTAAATGCATGCATGAAAGCACAGAGACTGTGTGCATGTGTATGTGTGTGTGTGTGTGTGTGTGTGTGTGTGTGTGTGTGTGTGTGTGTGTGTGTGTGTGTGTGTGAGAGAGAGAGAGTTCAAGAAAGTGAGAAAGAAAGCGAGAGTGATGTGTGACTGAATGCCTGTATGAAAGCAGTAGAGACTGTGTGTGTATATGTATGTGTGTGAAAGCAGAAGAAACTGTATATGTGTGTATGGGAGAGAGAATGGGCTGTATGAAAAATTTATTTCGTTTGCGTATTATTTTTTATATGTTTGATGTAAAATACTTCCTCCAACACCATTAACCTATAATACAGCAAGTTTGAAACATTAGGTGAAGGAACTATTTTACATTAAAAATATATAAAAAAATAATATGGTATTTAAAAAAATAAATAAGCAAGTAAAACACATGTGTAATTAATGCCGTTCCAGGGGTGTGGAGGCCATCCAGCTGCGGTGTTGAGCCATGTAACCCTCCTGGGCGGGTGTTATCACACACCCTGTCAGGCATTATTGCTTGCAAAGAATGTTCTTGTTCCTGTTTGCTGTGTTTTTGTTCTACAGAACAGACTAGGAATTTATCTGTTTTAGTGGAGATGTTCATTTATCTGTTTGAGTAATTTTGGCCTCATTTTTGTTTCACTGATAGGGAAGCCTGCTACCACTTTTTGGGTGAGTTCTGCATTCCTTGAGCAAACAGCAAAGAGTTTCGGTGGGACTTAGAACACTGTGACATCAATAAACTTACAAACTGCCATTTTAAACCTTCCCCGGGATTCATGAACCTTGCGCCAGGCGCCAGCATAGCGTCGGCGTTATAACGCCAAATATGGCTGCTTAGC
>NC_056731.1:840164510-840227010 GCF_019279795.1 Protopterus annectens
GTGCCTCAAGGATGTGGGATAAGTGTACCAGAGACATGTCCCACAGCTAAACGCCAGAAAATGCATAGGCATACCCTTCGGCTGAACACCAATGTGTTACCCTTAGATACCATATATAGGTGGCAGTCCACTGAGCACGGAGGGGTTACCAGTGATCTGTACGGCAGCAATCGCTCGTTAGACACACATGTTGCTAACATAGTTAGGGGTAGTAGACCTTCCATTGCCCTAAGTATCATCATGAAGGGATTCACATCTAGATCAGGAGGTCATTGTCCCTTGTACTCATCAATTAATAGACCTTGCAGATTGGGTAGCAATGCCCCGTTCAGAATGTATCTGACCCAATCTAACCCGCAGCAGCTGGAAAGGCACCAACAGTTCTTCGACAAACGGATTTAGGGTCTTCGGCAGGTAGCGCGTATGTGTTATACTGACCGACTGAAAGAATTCCAGCTGTATACAGTTGCATGTACCACTTGCTCCATAGAGGTGACCCGTGCTCGGCATGCACGCCAGTCGAACCCAGATCTGATGACTACGCTTCACGTAAACAAGGTAGATCCCTCAGAACCACAAGGGCAGCCACGTGATTTACACCTTGGACACTGTCATTAATCGAACGCGTGTTGTTGGGACGTTCTGATCTCATGTACCCAGACACTCACTATGCTGTGGAAATCGACATCCCAGTACATGTGAGGGCAAGCACCTCGCTGGCCTTCTGTTATTATTTTCTTACACATGGATGTCTGGATTGATTTATTTAAGTAACTCTTTCTGTTAAATGAATGTTACATTAGCACATTGTGAATCTTTACATTTCGTTGGTCTATTTTACAGTAGTCATAATCACAATGTTTATGTGTATATATTATGGTTCAGCTCATGGTTACTAGTGTGCTCTGCAGTTCTGTTAATATATATTGGCACAATCCGTAGGACAGATATAGGTTATGTAGCTTGGCACAGTCAGACATTTGGAAAACATTTTATGTTTGGTTCATGTACCATATATGGTTACATATTTTATTTTCCAGATGAAGACTGTAACCTTTCAAGTTAATGTCTGATGTCCTCACTGTGTGGGATGTGTAACCCAAGTAAGGTTTGTTCGCTTGTCTGCCTTGTAAGGCATGTAATTAGTACCTAGCATATCTAATGTACCAACTAATTACCCATGCTTGTAATGTAGTAGAAGGTTGGACTGCATTAGGCTGTAGTCTAGAAGGAAAGTCTGCTTATGAAGCAGCATCTAACTGGGCTCCAATAGACTACAGGTGACTGCCTTTAATTCTCTGGTGTGCTCTGGTTGGTCACTGACGGTCCCCAGTACCTCGCCTTTGCTTTGGACTTCATCGGCTGGTTGTCTGTGTTTCTTGTACTTCAGCGGGGAATGTCAACTTGTAGTCCCTAAGCTGTGTATGACTTCTGTAATGCCTTACTACTATGGCAGTGTAATTCCACCGGGTTTGCATTTATGTGTGCCATCTTTGTCTCACGCTTGTCGTTCCATGTCTATTGCCTACTATACACTGGTATAGGGCTGTACAGCATTTCACACCTGCATTTTGCATTCCCCGGAGTATATGGTGTGCATTATTAGCGGAGAGTGACGCATGTAAAGATGTGACACGCCCTCCCACGGGCGGACAAAGGGGTGATTGCTCAAGTGTAAACAACACCGAGGCCAGATTCTACACATACCCAGACTCGCTTGACTGCAACAGTGGAGAGTACCCATTACACATCCTTCATGTCTGCGGGACCGTGATGTGGGGTCAGCTGAATGGACCCGATACCCTGGCAGTATTTCTGTGCATGTGTGCTGCAGTTCATGGACAATGTGCTATCATCAACATTGAACACGCTATGCGCCTATGTGTACCTGTGACGTGGTGACGGCTACAATTAGGTCACATGAGTAATGAAGGAAGGTAGCACGCATTCTCTGAACAGAATTGTTGGGTCCTACAATGCACACCGATGTGCATATGTGAAGTTAGATGTTGCTGTACTGTGTCCACCTGCCCAGCAAAGCTTTTCACTGCTGGTGTATGTTCCCAATCATGGATGTCTGTTTGACTACCCATTCCACACACATGGAAAGTTGCTACATAACCAGCTGAGTTAGTGTACTGTGAACAAATGACATACATCCAAAGATGCTGGTTACCAACTGCTTCATATAAACCTCAGACATCCCAATGGGACATATCCGCCACTATATTTCCAATATAACACCACCGAACATGTTGCTTACCCATGCATTCATTTAACCATGTTGTCTTCGTAGGTGGGAATGCCATAGTTTACACATCCTACGTGACGTTGTGTGTGTGCCATTAGTATGTGTTCCACAGGTCGCACATCTGTTCCGCTGTACGGTAGCGGGTGCTCCTCAGTCTGTTGCTGGCAGACTGAGTGCTGTGTACCTCTTGCCGGTGTTGGCACGACGGTCCTGCTTTGTATGTGGAATGTCAACTGTAGTCCCTATGTGTATTTCCTGTGTTATGCCTTACCGCGGCTATGTCATTTACCCGGGTTTGCAGTTGTGGGTGCCATTCTGGCCATACGGGTGTCCATCCATGACAATTGCCTACTGGACAGTAGTATAGGGCTGTACACATTACACACCTACATTTAGTATTCTCCGGAGTATGGTTTGCATTATTAGCGGAGAGTAAGGCAGGTGATATGCACACATCCCTCCCACGGGGCGGGAGAAAGGATTGCCTGCGAAACAACACCGAGCACAGAGTCTACATACCCAGAATCCCTTGACTGCAACAATTGACAGTACCCATTACACATCCGTCATGTGTGCGGGACTGTGATGTGGGCGCAGTTCTATGGACCCGGTATTCTGGGTATTGCTGTAGCATCTGTGCTGCATTACATGCATAGCTATCAGCAACATTAAACACTCTTGCGGTGCATATGTGTACCTGTGATTTACACTGATTTCAGTGCACGCATTGAAATAAGACATAATTTGGTTCTTTCCACAATTTTTGGGTCCTACACTGACACCACTGTGCATATGTAAAGTGTAGAGCTTGTCGGACTGTGTCCTTGTGAGCAGTGGGTTTCACTGATGCGTGTGTTCAGCAATCGTGTATGTGTGCTTGACTACCCATACTGTGTTGTGCTACAGGAACCATGTCTTCCGAAACCAGAAACCAATGCTATACATCCAATGTTGCAGGTTAACAACCACTTTCATACCACCGCGCGCCACCCAGAGGTCACGATTGGGAGGTATTGCCACTTTATTATCGGAACAACAACCCCAGACTGTGTACATCATGGGAACTTAAATTGTTTTCTCATGGGAATAACACAGCCTTGCAAGGCACCTTTGTACATTACAGTATCCTTTTGTGATTGTAGCTGTTTCAAGGACCCTAGACTGTTACGATACAGTGGACAGTTAATTTCTTGATACGTTGCTTTGTCTGTCTGGTAGGGAGTTGTACTGCTATCTTCCATTGAGCTCACAAGGCCATCCTCCTCTGGGGAAGGAGTGCTGTTATGCATGTACATACATTTATTGTTCTGTAACCCAGCACATAATTAATGATGACAGACATGAGCCTGCTGTCCTGCTTACTGCCAGGTTCAGAATTCCATCACAGTACAGCTTAGCTTCACCAATTACATGCAGGCTTAGTTCTGCTGCCATATTGTACGGTACAATTCAATACATTATATAGTATGTTGTGTGTAAACTGGAACTTCAGATGTGTTTCTATATATGTTACGAACAACATCCATCCAGCCATATGCATGTTGTTCCATCCTTTACCTTGACCCGGTGTATTTGTCCGTCCAGCCACGCTAATCTCCACATGTGATGTCCCAGTTTCCTTCTTTGCCTGTAGCACCCTGTTAGGATGTCCTGTGTGTTAGGCACCTGTTCCGCCATATGTGAACTACATCACTGCATAGATAATCGCCGCCATGTGGTCCAACGACCGACTTGTCCACATGTGTACACTTATGTGCACCGTGGTGGTATGCAACCCTACATGGTTTGGACGCGTACATACTACATGCCCCATGTACACATTCTGCTGACACATTCACATGCAGCCATTTTCATATCTGTACCCGCGTGGGTTGCTGACATGTGGGAGTACATTTGCCAGGTGCGGGCATTGGCTAACACAAAGATCTAAGCAGAGTTCAGGTATGCACAATGTGAGTGGTTGAAAAGCTGCACACGGATGCCAGCAGGTTTGGGTGCTGGGGTATACATGGGTGTGACTGACATGTACAATGAGGCTATTGTGTAGTACATCCGAATGCATGGGTTCTGCTTCTGGATATTACACTTCATCATACACCATCCAGTGTATGCAACAGAGATGTTGCTGGGTCTGGGATATGTTGCTATGCACATGTTTGCCTGTGTTTGGGGTATCTTGCTTCCTTACTGTTGTTATGTCGGCACAGCTACCCGGCTATGTACTGTCACTACTGCTTGCATTATGGTTGGCACCTTTCCAATGCCCATAGTGGGGCATGTTATGTGGACACTTGAAATTTGCAGGACTACACATACCCAGGGCTAGTGCAGTAGACAGAACTTCACTTGTTTGCCATACTATGAGCCTATTCTGTTAGCTAGTTCCATATTTATTTTCTTATGCCATCTCTGTGTTCCATACCGTAATGTATATGTTTTATGCTACTATTTACATGTATATTGCGGAATTTGCGGGTAGGATCGCAGGTCATTTTCCATTTTTACGATTGTTGCAGGGACACGACTGTCCAATCAGGGACTGTCCATGGCACTTTGGGACAGCAGGTAACCCTGGTGACCATGCCCATGTCGCTGCTGGGGTTTCCACCTTTCCATTTTCCGATCTGGGATATTTCCGACTCACATCTGCCTTTACAGGCCGATTATTACAAAACGTCACTATATAGCATAGAAATTCACTTGTTTGCCTAAATAATTTGCTTATTATTGTGGCAATTTCCTTGCTTATTCTGTTTATTGTGTCATTTCAGTATTTCTGTTACAGAAATAAACAATTCATGCTACCATTACATTACATACGTGGATATCATTGTGTCCTACACTGTAGCACATCAGCCATTTCTAATACGCTTTTTCGGGACACAACTGTCCATGGAGAGACTGCCCAAACAAAGTGGGACAGGTGACCTTAGTCGCTGCTCCTGTCGGTGCGGGCGCTGACATGCGGCTGTACACCTTCTCTGAGTGTAAACACTGACAGTGCATTGCGGACGGAGGCGGTCTTATACAGATCCTTTGCTCCTTGAACGGGTACACTTATGCCTTGGTGGCTTCTATTTGCTTCTCCGTTAATTTGAACGGGACTATGTTGGCACTGTATTTCGGCGCTTTCATTCTGCACGGGACCTGGCTGCTGCCATTACTATTGTGGGCGGACCGTGGCTGCCAGCACATTAGGTTGCTCACCTCCTGCCGGCTTAGACACGCCTCCAGACGCATCCTACCTGGGCTCGCTTCACACACCACGCACGTCTGTGATTCCGGTGCACTCTCATTAATATGTATATGGCGCTACTGCGCCGGATATTCCATGCACCGCCGGCGCAGGCCTTACGCCGGCCTTGCGCCGAGCTTCATGAATCCCGGGGCTTGACTCCTACTTGATTAAAGGTCATTGAGCAATTTATTTTTGAAGTGCCAGGGAGCTGCAGTCAAGGCAGTATTTTTTTAAAGAGGTAATTATCTTTGTAGCCCAAATGAGCAACATGTCATAGAAAATTATTTTCTTAAGAACTCTAGATAACTGAGACTCATCCAAATGCTCCAAGCCACAGTTCAGTAGAAATTCTCTACCACTTCTGTAAAAATAAGACCTTTATAGGTATATCACTTGATAGAAAGAAAACTGCCCACCCTTCAGTTAATACAATAACAAATGCATAGACACTACTGAAACTCCATCCACTGCAGATTTTTTTGATCAGCTTCTAAATCAAGAGCTAAAACAACTTTTAATGAACTGCATATGGTTAATTTTCACTCTGCAAACAGTAACTGTAATACCTGATTTACAGACTCCAATCAAGAACTCTACTAGAATGCTGTTTTTCAGCTTGCCATAATAGACGGCTGATATTGTGTTTGTCCTTTTATACAATTTATGATCTCATTCTTTGGAAGGACTTTTAATGGACTTCAGGGATGGCTTTTGGTCTCTACTATTTGCTGTATTCAGCATGACTCTGATAATCAGACTTGCTATGCTGTGCAATGCATTGGAAATTGTTTGACTCACCTGCTTTTGTATCAAATATTTGTATGGAACATATCATTTTTTTCTACAACAAGTTGTCTAAATCTGCTAATGTTCTCATTTTTTGGAGTCTCAGATGCAGTGTGCAGTCTGATCATAGAACTAATTTGTTTGTTACATTTAAACAACTGTTTGCTTCCAAAACATTGTTTCATTTAATGACAATTTTTAAAATCTATTTCATACACATATTATTAGAATTCCATTGCTGAGTACATATCTATGCATTTTTTTTCTGTATACTTTTTCTAGGAATATAATATCATCATAATACACCTAATATGATTTAAAATGAAAACTATCCCATCTTCATATAATCACAAAAGGACAGTCGTTACCTCCCCATAGCTATCATGTATTTCCTACATAAGCATAAAATAAACTTTATAGGTTATACTGAATAAACAGAAGGTAAAATAGCTGCAGTAAATACATCATAGTACTATATCACTTCTACATTTTCATATATTAAGAAAGAATAATCTACTCTACATATGTCCCCAAACTGTTTAACCCTCAACTTTTTGAAGTTGTCTGCACTTTACATTATCCCCTCAACTTATGCCATCCATCTGTATTAAAATGCACCTTGTCTGTCTGACATGAACAAAAGCACTATGCACAAACTTTGAAACGTATCTATCCTCCGCCATCTGAAACCTGAATTTATTATATAACCGATGTGCTTCATACCTTTTCCATTCTTATTTCCTGCTCTCCCATTCTCTTCATTTTAATACTATCTTTCTTTCAGCTCTCCTCCCCGTTTCACTCCTAGGAGTCTATGTAGCATCTTTCTCATCCAATCATATACTTTTTAGTGAGTAAACATTACTGTCTTCTTTCCCCGATATACTCTTGCAACCTTCTTCATAGCTCATCCTGATGTAATCTACACCTCTACCTGTTCTTTTTTCACCACCACACTGACTCTCTCGGAATTGTCCTCTGGTGCCTTACCATAAATTTCATCCCAGTATCTCCCCACCTACATTGTTCTGGGCAAACTGAAGACCTATACACATAATTGTCTTCCAACTCTCCACATCTCCAGCACTTTGTTTCGTACCAACATTCTTCCTCTTTAATTTGATTTGGAATTCTGTAGCACTTATGTAAAATACTAGGCTGTATGCCATATATCAGGCTTATTTCTTTCAAGTACCTCACTGTCTACCACTCTGTATCCCAGACCATGCTCCCTGCCATATCCTATCTTCCATCTTTCATATTTCCTTATGTCTTTCTAGTTTTTCTCATTTTCTTCTCCTATCATCCTTATATATCCTACCTATCAGATCTCTCCCAACTGCCAGCAGCTTCTGTCTCTAATCTGTGTTTCCTTCACCACAAATTCTCATTTCCTATCATTTCCCTCATAGTACTGTACCTCTTCTCCTTATCTCCCTCTACATTAACCAATGCCCATTTCTCAAGTTACATCTCCTTATCTCCCTCTACATTAACCAATGCCCGTTTCTCAAGTTACATCTCCTTATCTCCCTCTACATTAACCAATGCCCGCTTTCGTTACATCTCCTTATCTCTCTACATTAACCAATGCCCATTTCTCAAGTTACATCTCCTTATCTCCCTCTACATTAACCAATGCCCATTTCTCAAGTTACATCTTCTTATCTCCCTCTACATTAACCAATGCCCATTTCTCAAGTTACATCTCCTTATCTCCCTCTACATTAACCAATGCCCATTTCTCAAGTTACATCTCCTTATCTCCCTCTACATTAACCAATGCCCATTTCTCAAGTTACATCTTCTTATCTCCCTCTACATTAACCAATGCCCATTTCTCAAGTTACATCTCCCTCTACATTAACCAATGCCCATTTCTCAAGTTACATCTCCTTATCTCCCTCTACATTAACCAATGCCCATTTCTCAAGTTACATCTCCTTATCTCCCTCTACACTAACCAATGCCCATTTCTCAAGTTACATCTCCTTATCTCCCTCTACATTAACCAATGCCCATTTCTCAAGTTACATTTCTATTACAATTCCAGAAATCCCAGCAACATCAGTTCCCCTGTTATCTCTACTAAATCCCACATACAGTGGATTCACTTTGATGTCCACTCATCTAACTTTGCTCCCAGCGGCTCTTACGATATGCTAGCTTATGTTTTTTTTATCATCCTTAATTCCTAATTCTGCAACATCACTAGCCCATAATACCTAAGTAACCATGTAGTCATTACCTTTGTTTTTCTTTTTGAATTACCCATTTCTCATTCTTTTTATCTGTCTCACTCAGCTGACCAATTGTACTCTATTACTCTACACTCCCATGATCCACTGCGTTAGATTAGTGACCATCAGCTTGGTGACCTTTGCGTAATATATAAAACCTGGTATTCTCCTTCCTCCTGCCCCTTTATTTACTGTACGTCTGCATCACTATCTTCTTGTTTACTTTCCTTTTCAAACAAATTTATCACAAATTTTTATATATATTTACCTAAAATAGTTATCGGCAGCTGTGTCAGAATATGTCTAAATAAATGTACTACCACAGATAAGACCACCAGCCTAACCATCTCTGTCCTACTACCTAATTATTTTACCCTTCCCAAATAGTTATGATTCAGTTAGGTTGTTTATCCAAATATACCTTTCCCTCTTTCTTTGATTTCCTGCCTTTTCCACTCTACAGTCTATTGCAGTCCATGGAATACTCTTAGCCTCAGATATTTATGCCTTCCCCATGAACTGGGCCACACTACTGCCTTTCTATCTCTCTTCCAAAGTCTAATCACCACAGATGTCTTAGGGTATTATTTCAACTCAGATTCATTACCAAACTCATGAAAAATAATGGATAATAGTTCTTCCACATCTTCCAGAAGGATCATACAATTGCCAAACACATGTATAGTGCTCATCTTCTTCACTTATGTTTTTCCATGTCTTAAAGACCTGTTGAAGGTACAGAGGTGATCCTCCAGTTTGCTCATAGGTACATAAGTGTGCTGTGTGCAAGTTAATATGTCACTGTGTGGGTTTGCATGTGAGTGTTTGTACGAGCACTCTCGCGTGCACGTGTGTGTGTGTGTGTGTGTGTGTGTGTGTGTGTGTGTGTGTGTGTGTGTGTGTGTGTGTGTGTGTGTGTGTGTGTGTGCATGAGCACATTTGTGTGTGTGTGTGTGTATGTTGTGAGTGTGTGTGCACATGCACATCTGTGTGTGTGTTGTGTGTGTGTGTGTGAGCATGTGTGCACATGCACGTATCTGTGTCTTAGCACATTTCTGTGCATTTGCATATGTGCATGTATATGATTATGTGTGAGTGTGTGCAGCACCCACTGAGTGCCATTACAGGGTGCCCCGTAACCCTGAAGTGAAATGGATTAAGAAGGTTATCAGATAATAAATGAATGAATAAATGAATGACTGAATGAATGAATATGTAGTGCATCTATGAACACATAATTTACGTAACAGTGAAAATGGCTTCAGAATTAATTCTTAAATTTCATTTAGAGGACTGCACTTTTGAATTATCTTTATTTTTTGTTTGTGTTTTGAGAACCACAAACTATTTCATCATAATATTTATATATATAATAATTCAGTAACTTAATAAATACATTCAGCATCATATTGACCAAAACAGATGATGCTTTAAAAAATTATCAATGTCTGTCATGATCATGTAACTCTCAGTAGCTTGTTTCAGAACTTCAAAGGATCTTTAATTCTCGGTCTTGCATATTTCAAAGCAGGTCTCAGTCTATAATCTAAATGTTTTAAAGAAGTCTCAATTAACCTGCTTGCTGGGGAAATGGTGGAGTAATGCAGCACATCCATAGAAACCCGTGTAACTTAGGGATAAGATAAATGCAAGAGAAGACAGAACGTTCCACTTTCTGATATTCACATAATTCTAAACTAATATCTTCCTCACATGCTCCTTGTAAATCAGCTCAAATTCTTTTTGATGCTTAGAAACATAAAGTTTGTCAACTTTAACATAGTATTGGTTGTCTGAAACATTTTTAAATTCAAATGTATATCTGTCTGTAAACTGTACAACAAATGCTCCTCCTTTATTGGCATAGGGCCAGATTCAGGAAGGCTTACACGGAGTTCAAGAGTAGTGTAAGCCTCCGTGTAAGCCTCCTGATTCAGCAACAGCCCAAATCTCTGTGTAAGAGACAGCTAACACGTCTCTTACATGGAGTGGGCGTGGAAATGCTCAATACCTCATTTGCAGCTCCAAGATATGCAAATGAGGTATGTGAGCGCATCCACTAAGCTTCAAACCAGTCCGTGTAACGATGTTAACTGCAGAAATGTACTCAGCTGACAACTGAGTACATTTCTGCAAATTAAAACGGAGCTATGTCAGCTCCAAATAAAGGGTGCATTTAGTAAGCATGCCAATGGCCAAATATGTGGCCATTGGCATGAAAAAATGTTGCAAAAAAAGTTATATAACTTTTTTTTTTCACGGATTTATGTGTTTAATCTGAAGCGCACACCAAGAAATGGGGTGCGCTACCTAAAACTGAAAACCGAAGCTTATAAGCCCACAATTGTGGGATTTATGTATTACATGAAATGTCAATGGAGGGCTTGCAGAGCAAAACAATATGGCCTCCGTTTAGTGGTTGTCAGAAGCTCCTGTAAGATATGTAACTAAGCATTACTAGGCAATCCTATGTAAATGAGGCTATAATACTGAATCACACTGCCACATAAGTAATGAGCACTTTCTGAGTCGTAAGAGTTAGAAGGGGGGAGGAACAGAGTAAGAGGTAGGTGACATCATGGGGAAGGATAGAAAGAAATGTACCAGATTGGAGGGCAATGTAAGGTAAGAGATGACAGACAGACATCAGGAAGGGAGGTGTGTCCCAACAGAACACTGGGAATGTCAAGAAATTGAGGGGCATACGCTATCCCTACACTCTAAGTTTCTTGAAACAGTGCGCTGCGCGTGTCTGCGTGAGGCAGGTTCTACTTGTGGGGCGTGTTGCAAACTGTTTACAACGGTTTGCGCTGGCGCACGTGTGTAAGGCAGTGTGCAAGCGTTTTTAGCATGAATCAGCCTAGCTAACACCGTGCCAAGGATGTGTGTCTTGTGGCGTGTAACACCGCGGTAAGGGATGTGTACACGCGTTTAGCTGTAGCTGTAACCGTGTAAGTTGGACGGGTGAACATGCCCCCAATTTTTTTGGGCCAGTTTTTCCAAAAAAAAAAGATATTGCCCAAAAAATTTTGGAAAAGGGGTATTCCACGGGCCAGAAAACCCCCAAAAAGGGGTTTCCCCCGGGTTTTTGGGGTTTTAACGGCGGGGTTGTTTTTTTTGGGGGGGGGGGCCCTTTTTTTCCAGGAAAAAATGGGAAAAACCTTCACCCCCTGGCCCCCCCCCCCCCCCCCTCCACCACCCCCCCACAACCACCCCCCCCCCCCCCCCCCCCCCCCCCCCCCCCCCCCCCAAAAAAAAAAAAAAAAAAAAAAAAAAAAAAAAAAAAAATAAAAAAAAAAAAAAAAAAAAAAAAAAAAAAAAAAAGAGGAAAAAGTGAAAAAAAAAAAAAAAAAAAAAAAAAAAAAAACAAAAAAAAAAAAAAAAAACTTTTTTTTTAAAAAAAAAAAAAAAACATCCTGCAAATCGGCAAATTGCTAGGGGGGTGAAATAGATGCAAGCAAAAGTGAGGAGAAAGGTTAAAAGGGGGGTATACCTTTTACGGAAATATGGTTAAGGGGACGAACCCGCAAAGGGTGGCACCCAAACTAACACAGAACCAACAGAGGGGAACCCATCCCAGTGGAAACCAAGGTATGTGCTGGCCTAAGAATACTAGCAACAGGTACCTTTCAGAGACCAACTGGCGATATGATGGGGATATCACAGGCATCAGCCTCCAGGGTACTGCACCAGTTCCTGGATGCCATGTCACCACATGTCAGTGATCATATATATGTCCCTAGTGACCGTGAGGTTGTGGCCAGCAATATCGTCTCTTCCAGCAAATAGCGGGATACCCTGAGGTGCTGGGTGCAATAGACTGCACGCATACGCATCAAGGCACCAGCCGGTGAGCGGGTAGAGTCTACATTAACCGCAAGGATACCCTCCATCAACTGCCAGGTGGTGTGTGATGCCCAGGGCATAATAATGAATGTGTGTGCTGGCTGCCCTGGTAGCTACCACGATTCCCCATCTGGCATCTGGCGCAGCTGTACCAATCATTTGCCAATGGGGACTTCCCACACGGACACCTAGTGGGGATGCTGGTTATGCACTTGAGCCGTGGCTGATGACACCCATCAGAAATGCACACACACCGAACAGGAACGCCATAATGAGGCACACGCACAAACACGTAATATCATAGAGCGTGTGTTTGGGCTGCTCAAGTCACGGTTCCGGTGTCTGGACACGTCTGGTGGAGCTTTGCAGTACACACCAACTACATGTACCCAAATGATCATGATATGTGCTATGCTACATAATATGATCCTGCGGAAACAGCTGCAGCAGGACCAGCACAGGGCTGGGCCAAACATCCCCCCACCATTGCCAAGGCCACCACAGGCAGGGGATGACTTGGAGGAGGAACAACCTGACCTTGTCCCAGTAGGCAGAAGGAGGCGTGCCCAGTATGCCCTGGCCTTGGCAAAGAGGCAACGCATAGCACATATGCTTGGTCAGTAGGAACACTGGGACTGATACCCACTCTGACTCACTCATACAGTAACAGGGATGCCTAACATGACACAACCTGCTTCCAAATGTACAGGGAGTGTAGTATGTGCATCCGACAGAGGCAGCCCTGCAGCACCACCCGAGGCATGAATGCCATGTGTTAAAGTAATGTAATACCATGTATCATATGCACACCTGAGGACCATGACTAACATCCACCCTCACCAATCATAAACCACAAAACACAAACCCACCTCATAGTTATCACAAGGGATAGGAACCTAGATGTAATGCTACCCAATGGCAAAGGTATAAACAGCAAGATGTGTGCAGTGTAAATGCACACAGTATAGGAATACACATATCAGTGCTGTAATAGAAAACAGGGTCAAAGCGCACATCAGCACCCTGACACTACCAGGGTCACACCTCATACAGTGATGTACATGTGCAAAACATGGAACAAGATACAAAATGAGGGTGACTACCAATAAATGGCATGGATAACCACACACCCCTGTTGTTACCACAACAAGAAGCAACATGCATTAGCCATGGTCAAACACTAATGGCTAAAACTGACTACTACTATATAGCGTGCTGCAGACCACTGTCCTAATAGCAGCAACTGCCCCAGGCCTATGTTCACAGGTTCACAGGTTCATACTAGGCTATCTGCCCTAGGGCATTTATAAGCCTAGACCAGAGTTCCGTGGAGTCTGCCGCACCTTCACTCTGACGGATAATTTGCCCATTATATTGCTGTGCCTCTGACAAGCAGTTATACTGAGGTTATCCCTGGGGCATACCTGCAATCTCCCATCCATTGATTAAGATCTCACTTGAACAAAGCCAGTGAGGTACTCAGCCTCACATGTACCAGGATGTTGTTCCACAGCATAGGGACTCTCTGGTTGAAGAATCTGTCCCTCCAGCACATCCTATTAATATCTGTGTTGAGTTTTAAATCTCCTGCCACTGTAGTTCTGATGGATGTAGAGGTCTTGAGGTGAAGCGTGTACATTAACTCAGGTTTGGACATGGCCTTGGATGTCAGGCACAGGTCACCTCTGAGCAGACGGTAAGTCACGAATCAAGCTGGAATTCCTCCAGTCGGGCAGCATAAGAAATATGTTTGAGACCCTTTCTCCTCCTGTCGAGGAATTTGTGGGCCCATCCAATTGCCATAGGTGTCGGGTCATATACATGCTGAATGGGGCATTGCACTCAATCAATGGTCCGATGAGTGAAGAGTACAGGAAAACAATGACCTCCCTGGATCTAGATGTGAATCCCTGCATGATGAGGTGGGCAATGTAGAAGTTCTACCTAACTACCCTGGCAACGTGAGTGTCAAACAAAGGTTACTCTCAACCTGGGTGCCCAGGTCCTGATAACCTCCTGTGTGCTTAGAGGATTGCCACCTACATGGGAACTAGTGGTAACCTTGTTCTTCCCAAAGGGTATGGCTATGCATTGTTTAGTGTGTAATGTAAGGCCATGGCTCTGGCACAAGTTATCCGTGACTATGACACCCTTCTGAAGGATGTCTGTGTCAGATGGGTGTCCAACTATGGTTCCCAGTCCGCAGTCATCTTCAAACTTTGTCAGCCATAATCCTGCTGTGTTTGCTTGTACTTCTGAAAAGTAGATGCTGAGCAATAGTGGGCCCAGGACTGAGCCCTGTGGGACACCACTTGTGACAGTTGTGGAGTGTGACATGGCACCAGCAAGTCTGAACCTGTCTGTTCTGTCACGTAGTCAGTTTGCAACCCATCCTGTGATGTATGGGTTCACATTTAAGCTGGTGATGTTTTCAATGATACCCAAGTGGGGTATTGTGTTGAAAGCCTTTGCCAGGTCAAGGTAGGCTGTGTGGAGTGCCTTGCCCTTGTCAATGGCCTTGGTGTCTGTTATGAAACAGTCAACCAAGTTTAAAAGGCATGATCTGCCCTCAACAAAGCCTAACTGGGTTGGATCTAATGTCTGCAAGTCCCTATGTCCTCATATATGACTTCCATTATGATCTTCTCCATAGCTTAGCAGACCCTGCTTGTCAAGCTGATGGGATGGTAGTTTCGTGGTCGGTGGAGGCACCCCCATGTGAAGTGGGTCCACCATTGACATATGCCACTCCTTGGGAACATATCCTGAGTTGAGGCTAAGATCATACAGCTGCCTGACTGCGGGTTTAATTCTTGAGTGAGTTCATGGAGCACAAAACCAGGGACACCATCTGGTCCCATGGATGCTGCGTCCTTTCCCTTGGATAGAGCAGTTCCCACCTGAGCATTTGAGATGTTTGGGGGGCTACAATCCTCTTTCATACATATCTCTCCAGTTGTGGTGGAGGGGTGGGTGGAGAAATCTGCACTGAACCTGTCAGCCAACATGTTGGCAATGTCTGTAGGTTCAGTGATATTTACAGCATTCTGAGCCTATTCTGAGCATATCTGGGAGTTTCCTCCCAGGTGTGTAACATACGTCTATAAAGGCCTCATTGTTGTCCCGTGAGCCCTTAGTGGGTTTACTCCCAATATTCGCTTTGGATGATTTCATGGGGGAACTCAGTGTTTCACCTATATTGAGCAGGGGTGTCTACCCTTCCACGGATATCGCTCTATCTTGTAGTACCTCCTTCCTTGTGTTGTAGTGCTTGTTTATGGCTGAGGTCCACCACACTGGACGCTTTGCCTCTGGTACAACGAGTCTGTGTTTTGTTTGGGATTGCCTCATCCATGCAGTCTTGAAGGTGCTGGTAGAAGGCAGTTGTAAGTGATACAGTGGCTTGGGTAATGGTGTCTGCTGGCTGGCTTTGAAAGAGACCACAACAGTCATTAGAAGTGTGTAGTCGGCTTCTGAGAGGTTCTGCACTGTGGTCTTTTCTATCTGGGGTGGAGGTGGGATGTGGACTTCCACTGAGAGTAGGTCATGATCTGATCTCACCAATGATGGGTATACCTCTGGTGTTGAACATTGTGAGCCCATGTTTGTGATGATGAGATCTACTATGTTGTCTCCTCTTGTGGGGATGGTGACTAGTTCTTCCATGGCATGTGAGTGTATGAACTCTAGGAACCTGTGGGCTAGAGTGTTGTGGCTGTAGTACTGATCCCAGTCTATATTTGGATAGTTGGGATCACCCAGTGTGATGGTGTTTGCAGGTACATGTATCCCCCACTGTTTTCATGAAAGCTCTGTGAGGTACCTGAGTTTCAGAGGATGGCCTGTAACATGCTACAAACTTCAGAGCAGTCTTGCCTATGGTTAATTGCACCGGATGGTGTACAATGCATCGTGTGTTGCCACCAACCATGAGGTGAGGGTGTCCCTGATGAATATTGCTATTGCCACCCCTCATAGTGGTAATATGTGTACTGCATAGATACGAAATATTGTGCCTCTGACTTAGTAGTGACACATTATGACCACCTTACATAATTGAATAATGTGACTATGCCTCTGTCCAGTCTGTGCCCCTGTCCACATGCAGCTGTCCAGATGTCTCATGAAGAGAGTCAGTGAGGTACTCTGTCTAACATGAACTGGGATACTCTGCTAGAGTGTGAGATGCCTCTGAGTTATGACTCTGTCCCTTCAGCATGTCCTATACATGTATGTGCTGAGGTTCAAATCTTTAGCTCCCATGTTTCTGGTGGATGTGGATTGCTTGCAGTGGAGCATGTCTACCAAATCCTGATCGGACATGGTCTTGTATGTCAGGCATAGGTCACCTGTGTATGTGGTATGACACTGAAAAAGCTTGTTTTAGTTATTCTGGAAGTATATGACATGTGTTGTAGATCCCTGATCGTCATGGTAAGGTACTTGTGGGGTCTCTCCAGCTGCTGCAAGTGCTGGTTGAGGTACATACCAAATGGGGCGTTGTATTCAAGCATGGGCCTGATAAAGGGAGAAGTATAGTGGTACAATGACCTCCTATGGTCTGGATGGAATACCCTCCATGATAAGGTGGCCAAGATAGAAAGTCTGTCAAACAACTTTGGCAACATGGGTGTCAAATGAGATGTCACTATCTACATGTGTCCCCAGCTGTCTGATTTGTTTCCTGTACTCATTGGGTTGCTGTCTATGTACAGATCTGTGGGTACTGTGTTCCTCCCAAAGGGATGGCTACACATCAGTCGCAGTCAGTTTTAGGCCATGAGTCCAGCACCAGCTATCTGTCAGTGTGACGCAGTCTGTAGGATGTGTGTGCTGGCTGATGTATTCACTATGGTGCCCAGGTTGCAGTCATCTGTAAACTTTGTCGGCCACAACCCTCCTATGTTTGCTTTCACATCTGAAAAGTAAATACCAAATAAGAGAGGTCCCAGGACACAACCTTGTGGGACACCACTTGTGACTGGCTTCGAACCTGACAAGGCACCTGCAATGTTGACATTATGGGTTCTGTTTCTGAGCCATTTTGCAACCTATGCTGTGACATATGGTGTTATATCTCAGCTGTTGAGCTTGTCTATGATGCCTGAGTGGGGTATTGTGTCAAAGGCCTTAGCCAAGCGCGGGTAGGTTGTGTGGACTGTGTAGCCCTCATCAACGGCTCTACTGACAGTTTCAAAGTAGTCAACTTGTTGCAAAACGCAGGATCTGCACTGTACAAAGCTGAATTGGGTGTGATCAAGGGTCTGTAGGACACCAATGTCTCTGTGTGGAAGCTCCATAATGACCCTTCACAAAGCTTTGCAGACAAGGCTGTTTAAGCTTGTGTGGTGGTAGCTGCCAGGGTCTGTGGAGGCATCTCCTTTGTGGAGTGGGACCACTGTTGCCGTCGCCAGTGTTCAGGTACAGATCCTGTAGCAAGGCTAAGGTTAAATAGGATCTGCATATACAGGTTTATCTCCATCTGTAGTTCACATAGCATGCAACTGGGGATACCATCAGGTCCCATTGATGCTGTGTACTCGTCTTTGCTGACTGCGGCTCTCACATGGTCATCCAGGATGACAGTGAGGTTACATACAGCTGTGCTATCTATCATGTCTTGGGAGTGAGCACGGGGGTACATTGCACTGAACTGGTCTGCCAGGGTGTCAGTAATATCTGTCAGGTCCCTGGGATATAAGTTGTTGTGTACCAAATCTGAGCATATATGAGGGTTCCCACCCAGGCGTCAGACATAACTGAAGAAAGCAGTGTGGTTACCTTCATCGTCTGTGGTGATTTATGTCCCCAAGTTGAACTTGGGTGTCTTTATGTGAGAATGTAGCTTTCTACTACTGCTGATCACAGCTGCCTTACATTCTGGAGATGTAGCTCTGTCTTGCATTAGTATCCTTCATCTGTTATACAGTTTGTTTATGGCTGGGGTCCACCAGACAGGCCACTTCCCTTGGTGGTGAAGGTGTCATTCTCATTTGTGATTGCATGGTCCATGCTTACTCGGAGATGTCCGTAGAAAGTGTCTGTGCAGGAGTCACCATTGTGTGTTGTGGTTTCCACTGGCCCAGTGGGCTTAATGGATACCATCTCAGTCCGAAGAAGTGTGAAGTCAGCTTCTGAGCTGTTTGTCACTATACCCTGGTATCATACTAGCACTGACACAGGTGTAAACAATTCCCCAGAATCCATCAAACAAAATGGACATGCAGGCTTACAGATGCCCTAGGGGAGTAGCCTAGTATGAACCCATTATTATACAGATTGTACAGGACACTACAGATAACCCCAAGGCTGTTGCAAATGATGGTAGTAAGCATGTTGTTGATTCCTGGATATGCTCGGATCACACCGCTATTACAAACAACATACCAGACACACACAGGTATGGCCAACATACATCCTGACATGTGCAGTGCAAACCCCTCAAGGATAATGCTAAATATCTTTCCCAGCAGACTGCAGCCTCCCTGACATTATGTCACCCTTACCACAGGGTACGTGCCAAAGAGCAGTGTACAACAACAGTGGGTGTTCTCAACAAAGGTGTCTCCTGAATGGATAGGAAAAACAACCACCACAGAATCATGAGAGGTTTGGTCTGCACAGCTATGGAAAGGACCAGCATGTACCACAGACATAATGATATTGTGGATCTATTGACACCGACCCTACCCAGTGTGGGTTTACAAAGTGCAGACCCCACCCCTAAACATGTGTGACTCAGTTGAAACAGTACTTGAAGTCAGTGATGAGGGCAATGTGGTCCACACAGTGTAGCCGGACCTTGCAAAGCCTTCTGTACAATACCCTATGTGTTCCGTATAGATTTGCTCACCAGCTGATATATACACCCCAATGTCATGGGAGGGGTTGCAAACCAGACCAACGACAGAACTGACATGGTCAGACATGCAGCAACCATGTCAGACTACAAACCACATATAACAGGCATCCCACAAAGCTTGGTCCTGGGACCTTCACCATCTGGTATATATGACCCATAGGTACAGGCCAACAAGTAAGGACTGTGCTGGAACATGTTTGTAGAGGACAACAAGCCGCCTGACATATCTGATACACCAGCTGACACAAGCACCCCATAAAAGGGCCACATAGAAACAGACAGCTGGTGCCATAGCCATGTCAGCATGTTAAATGGTGAAAACAGTATAGTCAGCCTCTGTGGATAATCCAGTAAGTGACCACCAATTCCCACATAGGTGTTGACCCATGACATTCCTAACATGTAATGCCAGAATGGGGGACACAAGGTGATAGATATCCTGCACTGGACAAAAATGTGGCTGTAGGGTTAACAGCAACAATCCATATACCAACCTAATCATGAGGGTTATGACATCTAGCTAAGGGGAGGTCATTGTGGTTTGGCAGTTATCTTTCAGCAGCATTACAAATGACCACAACATCGCCTGTGTGGTGTACCTCAGCGGATAGATTCAGCAACTGTAAAGTCCACAACAGTACCTCACCAGGAGTATCAAAGAGCTGGAACACATGTAATGTGTCGCCTGATTAAACAGAATGCAGTTACACACACTGCCATGCTGGCCACCCAGACACAAGCTGTGCCTGATGTAGAAAGCCATGTCCAAGCTGTCAGAAATGCACATGCCGTACCTTGTACAATGTGAATGGCAGGAGATATGCACATGAGGGACCTGAACCCCAGCACTGACATATATAGGACAGGCTGTACTGCATTATCCAAAACACAGAAGCCACCCCCACACATGAGTAAACTAACACTACAGGTTGTCCATAAAGACACTGGTTGAGTCCCCTCAACAGGAATCCTAATGAGTGGATGGGAGATGGGAGGTTTACCCTGGGTATCAATGTTATGTCACAGGTAGACAGAGGCACAGTATACTAAACAAGACATATGACATGTCAAACTACTTACAATGTGTTGATGGACAAACACATTCTCCGACTAGCATTAGGTCAAGATACCTCTTGAACACAGCCAGCAAGGTGCTCTGCCTCAAATGGACCAGGATTGTATTCCACAGCATAGGAGTCTCCAGTGATAACTCCATCCCTACAACATGTCCAACATACATCCCTGCTAAGGTGTCAGTCACCTGCACTAGTGGTTCAGGTGGATCTTCTGAGTCTGAGGTGGAGCATGTCCATTAATCTCTGTTTGGACATGGCCTCGCATGTCAGGCACATGTCACCTCTAAGCAGACGGTATGTGAGTGAATAGAGTGTGAGTGTCTTCAATCTGGCAGCATATGACAGCTGTTGTGGTTCCTTGATCCTTTAGGTGGGGGACAGTCAGGGTGTCTCCAATTGCTGCAGATGTTGGGTGAGATACAGCCAGAATAGGGCATATGACTTGATCACCGGTCTGATAACTGAAGAGTACAATGGGAACAATGACCCACTAGATCTGGATGTGAATCCCATCCTTATCAGGTGGGCAATGTAGAAGGTCTTCCTAGCCACTTTAGCAATGTGAGTCTGAGAAGAATGGCGACTGTCAACCTGGGTCCCCAGGTCCGTGATAACCTCCTCTGTGCTTAGAGATTGCCACCAATATGGTAGCTTGGGGTCACCTTGCTTTTCCTGAAGGGTATGTCTACACATGTTGTGCACTCTGACTTCAGGCCATGGCCCTGGCACCAGCTATCAGTTACTGTGAGTCCCTTCTGAAGGATATCTGTGTGTGATGCACTGTCCACTATGGTGCCCAGTGTGCACTCATCTGCTAACATTGTCATCCAAAGTCCTCCCATGTTGGCCTGTTCTCATGGGAAGTACATGACAAACAATGGTGGCCAAGGACTGAGCCCTGTGTGACACCACCTGTGACCAGCCTGGAGTCTAACATAGTGCCAGCAACTCTAACCCTGTGGGTCCCGTCCTTAAGCCAGTTTGCAACCCATCTTGTGACATATGGGTTTACATTTCAGTTGTGAGGTCTTTCCACAATACCTGAGTGGGGTATTGTGTTGAAAGTGTTAGCAAGGCCAAGGTAGGTTGTATGGACTGCCTTTCCCCAACAATGGCCTAAGTGACCAATTTGAAGATGTCAACCCAGTACAAAAGGCATGATCTGCCCTGACCAAGGCAAAATGGGATGGGTACAATGTCTGCATGTCCCCTATATCTTTGTTTATGAGCTCAATTATGATCCTCTCCATAGATTTGCAGACTACACTTGTTAAGCTTATGGGGCAGCAATTAACAGGGTCTGTAGAGGCACTGCCTTTGTGCAGATGTGCACAACTGGACCTTAACCAGCCTGTTGTGCACACTATGGAAATGTAAATCAGTGATAGGACTGAAGCCCAGGATACTGACCACCACAGTGAAAGTACTGAAACACTACACTAGACAGTGCTACAGTGTTAGGTCAGTATGAGCGGATGTTGACAATTGTGTGCAAAGTATCCCATGCAAAACCTGCAGGCACAGTATACTCCCAGTTTTGTTCACACAAAAAGCATTTGGACAGTAACTACACAACATGGCACAGAACACACAACCATAAACTGGAGGTATTTGTTGAAGGTCACACTCATCCACAAATGTGATGGGCTGCAGAGTTCAACATATGTAAAGCCCACACTGGGCATGCTCACACACTTAGATAAATGAGACATCTTTCACACAACATGCCACGGGAAGGCTGAACTGGGCATGCTCACACACTTGGTCCAAATGTTACCCCTAGCAAATGTGAAAACACACCAGAGGATGGTCGTCCCCGTTTCTAGACACTGATCATGTAAGCACCCTATAAGTATATTGGAGAAAAGGATTCTCTCAGTAGTGCGAATAGCGCGCCGTGCTACTCAGTCCGTCTCTAGTGTCATAACATAGTTAGGTAGGGGTTTGAATCCAGCAGGTGGCAAGTGTGTGTGAAGGGGGTAAGTGTGTGTGTAAGTGTGTATGAAAGAAACATCCCTTTTGGCAACTGGGAAAACACACCACAGGATGATCATTCCACTTTCTAGACTCTGATGATGTCAGCACCCTATAAGTATATTGGAGCAAAGGATTCTCCCAGTAATCCGAATAGTGCCGTGCTAATGCGTCCATCTCTAGTGTCATAACATAGTTAGGTAGGGGTTTGAATCCAGCAGGTGGCAAGTGTGTGTGAAGGGGGTAAGTGTGTGTGTAAGTGTGTATGAAAGAAACATTCCTTTTGGCAACTGGGAAAACACACCACAGGATGATCATTCCACTTTCTAGACTCTGATGATGTCAGCACCCTATAAGTATATTGGAGCAAAGGATTCTCCCAGTAATCCGAATAGCGCGCCGTGCTAATGCATCCATCTCTAGTGTCATAACATAGTTAGGTAGGGGTTTGAATCCGGCAGATGACAAGTGTGTGTGAAGGGGGTAAGTGTGTGGGTATGAAAGAGACATCCCTTTTGGCAACTGGGAAAACACACCACAGGATGATCATTCCACTTTCTACACTCTGATGATGTCAGCACCCTATAAGTATATCAGGGGAAAGGACTTTCCCCAGTAATGCGAATAGCGCGCTGTGCTAATGCGTCCGTCTCTAGTGTCTTAACATAGTTAGGTAGGGGTTTGAATCCGGCAGATGACAAGTGTGTGTGAAGGGGGTAAGTGTGTGGGTATGAAAGAAACATCCCTTTTGGCAACTGGGAAAACACACCACAGGATGATCATTCCACTTTCTAAACTCTGATGATGTCAGCACCCTATAAGTATATCAGTGGAAAGGACTTTCCCCAGTAATGCGAATAGCGCTGTGCTAATCGTCCGTCTCTAGTGTCTTAACATAGTTAGGTAGGGTTTGAATCCGGCAGATGACAAGTGTGTGTGAAGGGGGTAAGTGTGTGGGTATGAAAGAGACATCCCTTTTGGCAACTGGGAAAACACACCACAGGATGATCATTCCACTTTCTAAACTCTGATGATGTCAGCACCCTATAAGTATATCAGGGGAAAGGACTTTCCCCAGTAATGCGAATAGTGCGCTGTGCTAATGCGTCTGTCTCTAGTGCCTTAACATAGTTAGGTAGGGGTTTGAAACCGCCAGATGACAAGTGTGTGTGAGGGGAGTAAGTGTGTGGGTATGAAAGAAACATCCCTTTTGGCAACTGGGAAAACACACCACAGGATGATCATTCCACTTTCTAAACTCTGATGATGTCAGCACCCTATAAGTATATCAGGGGAAAGGACTTTCCCCAGTAATGCGAATAGCGCGCTGTGCTAATGCCTCCGTCTCTAGTGTCTTAACATAGTTAGGTAGGGGTTTGAATCCGGCAGATGACAAGTGTGTGTGAAGGGGTAAGTGTGTGGGTATGAAAGAAACATCCCTTTTGGCAACTGGGAAAACACATCACAGGATGATCATTCCACTTTCTAAACTCTGATGATGTCAGCACCCTATAAGTATATCAGGGGAAAGGACTTTCCCCAGTAATGCGAATAGCGCTGTGCTAATGCGTCCGTCTCTAGTGTCTTAACATAGTTAGGTAGGGGTTTGAATCCGGCACATGACAAGTGTGTGTGTAGGGGGTAAGTGTGTATGATTGATATATCCCTTTTGGCAACTGGGAAAACACACTACAGGATGCACATACCCATTTCTAAACGATATCACAATTATGTATGGCTTTTGATTACAGACATGCCATGTGTTGTGCACACACAGAATGAGCATGTATGTGGGCTGGGCCTCACAATAATGCATGACATTGATTACACCGGTTATGGCAATGAACACATGATGTATGTGTGTGCCAAATACACATATGTACCTGTGACTTTCAATAGTTACCATGTGTGATGCCTGCCACATGTGAATACATGGTATTTGCACAGGGTAACATTATGACCGTGGTCTTCTGTGCAGATGCTGCATGTGGGATGTGTATATACAGTGTGAGATGTAGATGCTATCAGCCTAGTAGTGAGGGATGCACACCTGGTCTGGGGCATAAGGTCTACATGTTGTTAATGTACAGGAGCTGCATGTTTTCACCTGTTGTGGGAGTGGTAAGACAGTATTCCATAGCAATGCAGTGACTGCATGCTAAGAACCATTCAGCTAGGGTGTTGTAGATACACTTATTCATTAGCATTCAGTAATTTGTCGGAATCCCTGGTGAGGGTCTGATGCCAACCAAGGTCAGGGGTCTACCAGCCTGTGTCACTTGCTCAGTGATCCCTTCCATGTTCCCTATCACGTATCCCAGTGAGCGACATCCCACATCAGCTGTGGTGGCATGGACAATGACTGAGTCATATGTGTCCATGCATCTGACTGACTTGTATGTTGTTGTTACAGTTTGGCCATGTGTTTCCATCTCATACATGTGATGTACATCAATGGGTAGGGGATAGGGTTGACTGTGTACATGTGGCAGCTGTGACATTACTACATGACACACATATTCCACAACTGTACCATAGAGGTGACTGACAACTGACCTTTGCACATGCTACCAGAGTATTGAGATTACATTGGTGATTGACAGCACATAGGGCCAATGGTGAAAAAGAGACATAGGTCCATAGGTTCGCACAGGATATCTGCCCAGGGCATGTATCCACCTAGCCAGAATGTGCGTGCCTTTCAACATGCATTATGAATCTGTCTTGCTATGCCCTTTTCCAAGGTTAGTATACTGTGCCTCTTTCTCACAGTGACACATAAGTGATACCCAGGGTAACCCTACAATGTCACATCCAGTCATTAATATCGCTCTTGAGGATAGTCACTGAGTCAGTCCGCCTAACCTCTATTGGGATAATAATCAGGAATGAGGGTGCCTCTGAGTTGTGAATGTGCCCCTCCACCATGTCCTATGTATATCACTCCTGAAGTTCATGTATTTCCAGTGTGTATCCTGGTGGGATCTGGATATTCTGAGATGCAGCATGGCCATTACGTGAGGGTATGACCTGGCCTTCTATGTAAGGCACAGATTGCCTATGAAGAGGCAGTATGTCACTGAGTAGAGCTGCTGCTACTTTAACCAGTCAGTATGTGGCATCTGTTTGAGCACTTTGATCACCTTGTCGAGGTACATATGTGGTAGCCCCAGTTGCTGCAGGTGTCTGGTAAGGTGCATGCCGACAGGTTCATCATAGTCAATTATGGGCATGATGAGGGATGAGTAAATGGGCACAATGTCCTCACCTGGCCTACATGTGGATCCCATGATGATGTGGCCCATATCACATGCTTACCTAACCACTTTGTCCATGTTGTTGTCAAATGGTAGGATGCTATCAACCTGCGTACCCCAAGGTCCATAATTCCTAGGTCTGCACTTACTGGATTAACACATATGTGGTACATTGTGGTCATTTACTGTTTCACAAAGGGGATGACTATACTCTTTCTGTCATTCATGTTGAGGCCATGGCTGTGGCACAAGTCGTGTGTTTGCAAGAGTCCCTTTTGGAGGATGCGTGTGTTAGCTGTTGAGTTGATTATGGTGTTCGGTCTGCAGTCACCTGTGACGTGCTGAGCCACAGTACTTCCATGTTGGCCTGTACCTATGACAAATATATAATGAACATGACAGCCCCTAGGGCTTTGCCTTGTGGGACACCACTTGTACCAGGTTGGAGGCTGACATGGCTCCAGCAATTCTACCATGTGTGTTCTGCCCTTGAGCCACTGTGCAATACCCATAGTGACATAGGGGTTAATATGTACACTGGTGAGCTTCCCTAGAATGCACAAGTGGGGTATTGTATCCAAGGCTTATGCAAGGTCCAGGTAGGCTGTGTGGACCTCCTACCCCTTGACAGTGGCCTTGGTGACTGTTTCAAACAAAGCAAACAGGTTTGATAGGCAGGATTTGCCATTGACAAAGCCAAACTGTGTATGGTGACATGTCTGTAGGTCCACAATATCTAGATATGTGAGGTTCTTGATGATTCTTGCCATAGCTTTGCAGACAAAGCTAGTCAGACATATGGGGCGAGTAGTGTCCAGGATCCGTGACGGCACCACCTGCATGTTGAGGGACCACTGTTGCTGTATGCCACTCTCTGGTCACATATCATGTATTAAGGCTGGGATTGAACAGTGGTGTTATGTCTGGGTGTAGCTCTTCTTGTGGTTCATGTAGGACACAGCCTGGGACACTGTCTGGTCCCATTGATGCAGTGTTTACTGCTTTGGGAAGGGCATCTCTTACCTGAGCATCTGTGATGTCAGGGGGGGAAGCACTGTGATGCGAGACATATGTTCCCTTTTGGTGTGGTGGGGAGGGAAGGCAGCATTGAACCTGTCCACTAGGATGATGGCAATGTCTGTGTGTTTTATATTTTGTGTGACATATTGTATTACCTCTGAGCATATCTGGGTAGTACCACCCAGGTTACTAACATAACTACAGGCAGCCTTGTGATTATCCTCAGTGGCTTGTGGAATCCTCTCTCAAAGATGGCCTTAGACAATCATATGGGTGCCTGTAGTTGTGTTCCAATACTCATCAGTGGTGCCTTCACATTTTGGGAGGTTGTTGTATCATGTAGTGGCGCCATCCTTCTATTGTATAGTGTGTTTATGGCTGGTGTCCGTGCCCAGGACATCTGTCTTTGGAGAATTGGGTCATGCTTTCATATGTGGCTTCATGATCCATGCATTCCTGAATGTGTCCACAGAATGCCTCTATACAGGTATCTGCAGTCTGGTCCATATTTTCAACAGGCCTTGGGCCTTTGAAGGCTTCCACATCATTTATGAGGGGTGTGCACCTGCACTAGACGTAGTTGGGGACCTGCGGAAGAAACATGGTAGCAGTCTGTCATTTGTCTACCACATGGGCAACGTGGATTGACAGACATGTTATATAGCCCAGCTAATCATGACTGATTCACATGTATGGCAGGGGAGGTCATTGTGCCTCTGTACTCATCCATCATCAGGCCTATAATTGCATACAATGCACCTTTTGGGATGTACCTAACCAGACACCTACAGCAACTGGTACAGGACAACAGTACATCATCAAGGGGATGCAATGGCTCACACAGATGTCATATGCTGCCCAGGTAAAGTGAATCCAGCTGGACTCTGTGGCATACTGCCTGTTCAGGGGCAATCTGTGCATGCCATATACAGCCATGTCCTACCTAGCAGTAATGAACGTGATGTACCTCAGGCAATCAGAGTCCCATACAGCCACATGCTCAGGAGAGCTGGACCTCAGCACTGACATACATGGACATGCTGGAGGGCATATTCCTAACCGAGAGGCTCCCTTCACTCTGTAATGAGCTCACACTACTGGTTAGGCAGAGTCCCTCATTGACTCTCTTCCATAGGAATCTGGATGAGTGGATGGAGATCATAGTTGTACCCCAGGTATCACTTCTATGTCACTGTTAGACAGAGGCATAGTATACTAAAGTCGGACAAGGGCATAGCAGCATAACTTGTGATTGGGTGGCAAAGACAAACACATTCTACTAGGCTTACCAATGCCCTAGGGCAAATAGCCTAGTATGAACCTATGAACTGTTCATTCTCAACTGTTCGAGCTCATTACAGAGTAAAGGGAGCCTCTCAGTTAGAATTTGCCCTCCAGCATGTCCATGTATGTTGTAGTCAGTCGCCACCGCTTGCTCAGAGGTGACCTTTGCCCAACATACAAGGCCATGTCAGACCCAGATTTGATGAATATGCTTCACCTAAAAGAATCTAGATCCATCAGAGCCACAAGGCCAGGAGACTTAAACCTCGACACGGCTATTAATAGGACATGCTGGAGGGATAGATTCATCAACCAAAGACTCCCTATGCTGTGGAACAAAATCACGGTATATGTGAGGCAGAGCACCTCGATGGCCTTGTTCTAGAGAAATCTTGACCAATGGATGGGAGATCGCAGATATACCCCAGGGATTACCTCAGTGTCACTGCTCGACAGAGGCACAGCAAAATAATGTGTATGGTTCCCCATACTAAAGGGGTGGTGTAAGCCACAAAACTATGGGCTAGTCTTGTAAATGCCCTCGGGCAGATAGCCTAGTATGAACCTATGAACATGTGTGTACTGCTATAGTACTTCTGCCATATGTTGCATGTGTGTGTGTTGTGGGGGATGCACAGGTAATGGCCAGATACGTCTGCACAGGTGACACGTGTGACACATTCTGGGTGTTCATCCATACATACCGGATGTGTGCTGCCATCCAACCCTGTGATGTGGACACAAATTACTCAGCCTGGATATACATATCTGAACAACACCACAAGCACAATACACTACCTTGCTATGTATGCATGTAATTACACAGTTATTCAGTAGTTATGACAGCGATGCTATCCATGCAGCCCACTGGGCCAGTGGAAGCCACAACACACACCGCCAGCACATTTGCATATGCTTACCACAGACATCCCACATACTGCATGTACTGTGCACACAGTTATCTAACCCAGAACAACTGCACACCACTTATTAATCCTGTCCAGTGGACTACAGATACAGGCATATTGTATAACAATAGTAGGAGGCTACTGCAGCACAGGGCAGATTCACATGACGGGAAGGCATCTGTTGTCTGCAGTGTTAAGATGCTTCACATTCACCAAATGCACAGATATTGCCAACAATTTTGCAGACAGTTTAGGTGCAGGTACCCCCATTGTCCTACACACGTGTTATTAGTTATCCCAGATGACTGTAACCTCCCTATCCTCTCACATGTCCAGGTGAGAGCCACCCTCATCATTACAGAACACATATCATCACTGTTACGGAATGGTATCCCTGGATGTGTGCTACATTCACCCCTGGAGGACATAGCACCACATGACAGACTGATATTAATCCATGGCCATACTACAGGATATGTACCTGAACAGTGCCATACATACACAGTGGTCCCACACCAATGAGGAGGAACCTCTACTGACCCTGGGAACTACTGCATCATATGCACAACTGGCCTTCTGTTCTAAGCTATGGAAGTGTTAGTTATGGCCCACATGTACAACAATTTTACATATGTTTATATTTCATGACTATCTACACACAACCTATCTCATGGACATACCTATTGATAGTGAACTATGATACATTTGGAGGTGTCACAGTATACACAGGATTAACCTGCTACTTTGCATTACCTGTGTTTGTGGCAGCTTTTGGTGAGTCAGTCGTGCTGCTTGTATTTTGCTGCTGTTGCTGCTGCTGTTTTGCTGCTTGCTGTCAGTATATTTTGTTTTCTCTCTCTGTCTGTCTCTCTCTCTCTCTTTTTCATTCGGTTAGTGCAATGACTGTATTGCATGAGTGGAGTGTGGGTACTGAATACTTTTGTAGGTATCTGCATGGATCCATGTGATGGCCTCTGCACCAATTGTAAGGCAGCATTTGCTAATTGCAAGCAGCTGGGTGTGTACTAATTGCATGTCTCACTGTGATTTCAGGACACTGCTATAAAAGGGTATGTGAGATAGGCGTTGCCCTTTCAGATTGTAGGGCGTGGACCATGCTGGTATGCTGTTGACAGTGTTCTGTGAGTGTGAAGGTTAGTACATCTCCCATGCTTCATGCTGTGTTGTAGATTCAGGTTGCTGCATTTATCTTGCCTGTTCCCTGTAGTGAGTGTGTATGCATACTGACACCTACAACTATATGTCATATGTATTGCTATATGAATATATATATATATATCTGTGTACATATACATACTTTCATATATGTACATTAGCTGACATTATTGGGTACAAGCTAACAATTAGCAGGGCTGTTTCCATTAACACTACTCTAGTATGGGAATCCAGTAATTGGGACTATAAAAGTCTGCCTGACATGCTTTGGGTAGTAGACATACTATATTGCCTTTATCTTCATTCCTACTATTACATGTTCCACTTATTTAGCACTATATTCCTGTATGAGAGTCATGGCTTAGTGGTAGGTCATACAGACTAGTGTTACAATGGTCTTGTGGTAGGGCCTACTAGTATGCTCATATTCTGCTTTTGGGTTGAGTATAGGGCCTATCAATCACAGTGCTAGAGGCACCTTTAAGCAGTTAAAGGGCTTAGTAGGTCTCACAGGAGCCAGGCTGTGTTGCAGATTCTGGTTGCTGCATATATCTTCACTGTTTCCTGTAGTGAGTGTGTATGGCTACTGAGACCTACGATTATATTTCATATGTATTAATATATATTTATATATATGTATGTGTTGATATACATACCTTCACATATGTACATTACCTTACATTATTATGTACAAGCTAACAGGTAGCAGTGCTGTTTCTGCTCACACTGAACTAGTATGGGAATCCAGTAATTTGGCCATTAAAACTCTACCAAACATGCTTTGGATAGTACATCTCCTATATTACCTTTATACTGATTCCTACTATTACATGTTATATTTATTTTAGCAGTTTGTTCTTGTAAAGCAGGCATGGCTTAGTGGTAGGTCATACGGACTAATGTTACCAAGGTCCTGGGTTCGAGACTGACAGTGGGAATTTATTTTCTTAGCAAACTTTGGCACTCTGTACAGGACCTCGCAATCAAAGTGCCATAAAGGCACTTTTAAGCACTGTAAACCAGGTCTGCGCTGTTTGCTGGAGCTCACGCAAGACTGGCGGTGAGCTCGCTAACAAGCGCACACCCGCGCTATTTTCTTTGAAAGAAAAGAAAAAGGGGTGACAGGAAAGTGGTGAAAAGGGGTCACAAAGAGGGTAAGACAGTAGGGAAAGAAGCGTGGGATTTGCAGGAAGGGTGTAGGTAAGGCCCATAGATGCCCATGTCTTTTGCAGCAACAGCTGTATATTTCTATGTATTTTGTTGAGACATTTGAAACCTTCCACCTCTGAGACAGGTGTCAGGACAACATTAATATTTGTTGTACAGCCAATTGTAATTAACAGTTTAGATGTCCAGCGGACATGTCTGCAACATGGACAGCTATGTATGGGGCGTAATTTTTTTGTGGGACAGAGTGCCCTTTTTTTTTTTTTTTTTTTTTACAGGTGAGAGTGGTATGACAGGTGAAGGAAGTCGGTAAAGCTGGGGAGGTAGGTTGGGTAGGTTAACAGACAAGACAGAAAAGATGCATACAGGGACGGTGTATGACACACGTGGGGGGGTTACACAATTGACGGGGACGGAGGTTGGGATATCTGAGATGCACGAGCCCACAGATGGCAACAGTGGAACTGATATCCCCACCCATAGGCAGTTGCCACTGTTCCTTCACAGCCCAGGACGGGCTGTGCTGGGGCTGTGTAGGCGGGCAACCGGGGCCGTTAGCTGTGCCACACGAGCCTCGAGCTGGCGTAGGGGTCCAAGAACAGTGTCTTGGATCTCCCTACGCACCACAGACCGGACACCGCGGAGGGTGAGTGGACGAACCCTCCAGCCACACTTGCAGAGGGGGGTCGGGCCCCATCCCCTGCAGCGCTTCCACCCGAAGGTGGCACAGGGCCACCGGAGGGGGTCCGCCTGGGCACTAGTGCCAGGTGCAGTCACCAGCTGAGGTGGGAGAGGTGGGTCCGCTGGGACCTGCCTTCCCAAGCGTTCTAGGTTTGTGAGTAGTTATGTTAGTTTGGGTTAGTGGCATTTTATTCCATTCAGATTAGTTGTAACAGCATGCATTGGTATTCCCATCAAACAAACACCCAGATATGGACACCATTGAACAAGGGGCATATCAATATCACATGCATTATTTGAACAGCAAAACACAGTCAAACGACATGCAGGGTTGATTAATGGCAACAGGCCATCGTATTTGCAGGTATGAACAGGGCACATGCACGAACAGACATGCATATATGTTTGGAACGGACAAATGTCCATGATTAATGAAATGTTCACATACCATTATTTAGTGGATGTTGTTATATGGAATTACAGGGTTGGGTGGGGATAGAAAGTGATGACACATTCATATGTTAAACATTAATTCACATTTATCATAGATACACAATTAAGTTGAGGCTGATGTTTCAAAATAATCTTTATTTGACTGTCATGCTACACCTGTTACACATACATCACTATCCTAATTATTTTGAATTTGATCAGATACATCATCCTGCTACACTTTGATGACAGGACAGGGGACAACTATGGCTGTTTAGTCTGTCAGATAATCATTCATTCTATCTGCAAATTGTTTACTGTTATCACCATATACAGATTTTGAGCTAGACATTCAGATTCAGACACACTGAAATCAGTTTGGGATGTTAATTTGTACTTCCCACATGCATTTAGTTCTGTGAGAACACACTGAGGCTTATATATTCAGGGGTTATTACTAGTTTATTTATTCATACATGAGCATTTCTGTCACTCTCATACATTCTGCAACTTCACAGTTCAGGTTGGTACTTCTAGGCTTTGTTCACATATTAGACCTGTGGTGATTCAAACACTTTCCAACAGCCTCACTTCTGTCATGATTCAGCATTTCAACAGGGATATATCTGACATGTGACTACCTCAGATTCTGAAGCTGTACTCTTGAGACTATACTGCAGGTTACAGTATATTTAATTAATGATGGGACATCTGTATTACAGCACTGTTTAATCCTATCAATTATATTTCCAGTTACACTTGCATACTGATGAACTTGTTGCAGCCATACCTGCAGACATTCAATTCCTGCTTGCACATTATATTACTTTTAATCAATACACTGCACTGTTCTGATACATGGTACATAATAATATTTATTTACAAGTACTGGGTGGGGTTACTAACCTGCATGGTGGCGCAGCCGCACCAGCCTTCTGGCGTGCATCTCGACATTCGCAGAGCGGACACCTGCAGCTGTAATACAAAGGGAATAATATTGGACTACACATCTCCATGGTATCAGCTGGTTGAAATCCTTACATACATGGGTAAAATGTGACTTACTCAGTAGTGGGGCGTTGGGCATTTGCCGGCCCTCCTGGATCCAACGGTTCAATTGGTCCTGCTTGCGTCTCTTCAGGTCCGCATGGTGGTGACGGACCTGCTCACCAGTGCGTGGAATGCCAGTCGCACTGGTCAGCTCACGAGCCAACTGGTCCCACGCCTCAGCCCTATATACTCCCCATGAGACCTGGCCCTGCATGAGTTGGGCCTCGTGATTATGGACAAGGAGCCAGACCATGTATCTGGACTCCTCAACGCCCCAACGCTGTGCTCGAAAGCAACGTCCCTCACCTACTCCACTCATGCTGACTGCAAGTCTGTTCTACAATCAGTTATGCTGTGTATTCCCGCCTATGGGGCTTATATATGCCGCTTTTCCCGCACATTTCTCTGATTGGCCGTTTTGGAATTGTATCTACTTCACTGAAAATGCTTTCTCATGCTCCATTCTGGGTTTTATCCCATATATATGCTATTTCTGCTTTTCTAGGTATTGCTGTCATGGCTTGGTGGTTTAGTTCCTTGACTCTAGTGCATGGTACCCTGTGTTCGAATCTGGCAACTGCTTTTTGCTTTTCCTGACAGAAATGAGTTGAAGACCTGTCAATCAAACATGCCAAAAGCACTTTTAAACACTTTAAACCTGTTCTGCGCTCGTTTGCGGAGGTAACATGCGCACTGGCAGTTAGCTTGTGGGAGCGGCGCAAACGGTGCGCTGGGATAAATCTTAATTGGCTAGTGACACACATGTTCAGCTAATTGCACACAGTTTCAGCCTGTTTATCCGCTGCTTGGCAACGGGCACGCAGTTTGCAGCTTTTTAAACACTACTCGGCTACGGGCACTCTGTCTCACGGCAGCTTAGCTATCAGTACATTTCTGACTATTTTTATTCTTATGTTACTTCAAAATATATGCTCTGTTTCATTCCATTTTACAAAAGGGAATACATTTACATTTGTACAATACTGTCTGGGGGCTTTCAGTGCTTATTTACAAAAATAAAAAAAAGGTTGTTATAGGGGCTCGAACCCTGCCTGCCTACTCATAGTGCGGGTACTCTACCACTAAGCTATTATTTCTTGGCTTACTTTGCATATTTAGTTCTTATATCCTTTTCCCCGACTGCTAACTGTGATTGCGCTAGTAGCACACCCGTGCACACAGTAGCAAACATTTACGGGGTTTAACAAAAAAAAAAAAGGTTTTCATTTACTTTTATGACATCTCTTCACTTTATACACTGATGGCCAGTCGGGGCATGTGTTGTATAGTGTGTTTATTCACATTTTCATGGCCTTTCTCGTGGCTGTTTACTTTCAGCCATTCTAGTTTTCCGGGGGCGTGTCCACTTGCAGAGCTTAACCTACAGACACGCCCCCTACTCTCTTACACGGACCGTGTAAGAGTTACTGGTGTGATTCAGCATGCCTCATGCACCTCATGCATATGCATGACATGCTGACATCACACAGTTTAACTGCAGCCTCCGTGTAAGAGTTATAACTCTTACACGGAGGCTTCCTGAATCTGGCCCATAATTTATAGCAACAGAAACAACCTAGTTTGAGCTTTCTAATATTTTGTAATTAAAAGCAAATGTTATTATAGCTCACAATATTATGTAAAAATGACCAGTTATTTTAAATGTGTTGTGAATCTGCCATTTCAATAACTTGCCCATTTGTAAATGAAAAGGAATTAAAAGTAGATTGTTACTTACAATTGCCTTTGTGAATTGACAGCATCAATACAAAATAACATTTTAAATTTAAGTTTATGATAAAATTTCTTAATGGCAGGACATTAGTGAAAGTCATTCCCTTAAAGGATAACCTTTTATAACACGTTCACTTCATCATCAGTAAATAGATTCACTAGGATTCTACCTATTTTGGTTTGAAAAGTATCATTTTGTACTTTCCCCTTTCATTTAGTCATTGCTCCTGCTATGATACTTTCCCCCTGCACTCCATTCTCTTGTTTTTTCCTTTTTGGTTATTGCAATGTTATGCTCGCTACAGCTGCTAGGAGCACTGTTTATGATTAAACAATGGTGAACAGGGAACTACTATTGTTTATATCAGTGCCATTACAGATATTTGTACATATAGATCTACTTGGAACCTTATTTCTTACTTTTATGGAAGGGTTTCGTAGTGGTGTTATGAGCTGGATGTTTTTATACATGTATTTATAGACTAACAGATATTCCATTGAACTACATAATCTGGTATAGCCGTTCGATTTGTCCTTAATCGTCATCATTATTATTATCAACGTCTTTCCTGTTTTCTACATGGGGTTGGAGTGTCATGTCAGTTGTCACCATCTCCCTCGATTTAGTGCCAGCCTCCTACTTTTTTCAACATTCAACAGTCATGCCTGGCTGTCACAGGTCTTCTGTCACACTATCTATCCACGTCTTTGCTTGATGCCTTTGTTTTCTCTTACCATTTTCCTGTCTGTCCCAGATCTTCATCAAACTGGCTTCTGCTTTTCTGCCCATATGCCCAAACACCATAATCTGTTTTCTTTGACTTTTCTGAAAGTGGAACTACTTTGGCTTCTTCTCTGATGTCCTCATTTCTTTGTCTGTCCCACAGTGTGCATCCTACCACCCATCTCAGGCACTTCATCTCCATCACATCTTACTTCCTCAACTGCCTTTACTATCCAGGTTTCCGAACCACACAATAGTAGTGGTTGCACCACAATTTGGTCCACCATACTTTTCAGCTTTCTTTGGCATAGTTCTGTCATATGCTACCCCTATACTCTGTGCCAGATGATTGCAGCCCCTGTGATTTTAGCTTTGACCTCAACCTCCATTCTCCTCAACCAACCCTTCCAAGTACTTGAAGCTATTAACCTGTTCTGCTGCATAATATTCTATCTCAAGTCTTAGCTTCTTTTGATATCCCCCATTTGCTGCTATTACAACTGTCTTCTCTGTAGTCAGTTTTATTCCATGTATATTAAGTTTTGTATTCCAATCCCTGTTCAGAGTCTACCTGTAATGCCACATTGTCTTCATACAACAACTTTGTTGATCTCTCCCCCTGACCTGTTTGATAGTGTAGTCTGTCACCAGTATGAACAGCAGTGGGCTCATAGTTTAACCCTGTTGCACACCCACTCTGACTGGGAACATCTCTGTGAGATCAAATACTGCTCATACATGAGTTAATGGCATTTTGTATATAGGCTACACTAATTCTACCAATGTTTCTGGGATTTCAAACGATTACATTCCTGACCAAATCTGCTTTCTTGGGACCTTGTCATATGCTTTCTCCAAGCCAAGGAATGGCCAGTTGAACTCTTTCCTCATCTCTAGCTTCTTCTCAAATATCTGTCTCACTGCAAACATCGGGTCAGTTGAGCTGCATCCTGACCTAAATCTGAACTGCTCATCTCCCAAATTGCTTTTTACTACTGTGTTTATTCATGTATTAGTCATCCTCACCAAAACTTTCAAAAAGTATGACTGGAGTTTGATAGCTATGCACCTACCACAGCTGTGAATGCCCCCTTTGTTCCTGTACACTGGTACTAGTTTGCTTATTCACCATTCATGTGGGATACACTTTTCTCTGCATACTGCTGTGATTACCCTCAGGAACCATTTCTCCCCTATCTCACCCAACATCTTGATCATATCTGCTATGACCTCATCTGAGCCCATTGCTTTCCCTGACTTAATTTACCTGGGTCTATATCATATATTTGAAATTGCAAAATATCGAACACCATAATTTCGAACTTGGAATTTTGAATATTGATAACATTGAACGCTCAGAATAGCAAATTTTTTTCCAGGGATAAAATTTGCTGTTCCGAGAAACATACACACAACACAAGCACACCAAAATAAATAAATCACACACATATACAGTTAACAAAACCCAACCCCACACTAAACCATACATACATTACTAACTATCCACTTACCTTAACCCGCACCCTAACCCTAAGGTCCATAACTATCGCACACATACCCTACGAATCTATACACAAACAAACTAATTAATACACACACATACAGTTAACAAAACACAACCCTATACTACACCATACATACATTACTAACTATCCACTTACCTTAACCCACACCCTAACCCTAAGGTCCGTAACTCTCACACCACAGTGGAGGAAATAGTGAAGCCATGGAGCGGCCCACCAAAATCTGGACCTAGGTAAGATTTTGATGTTCTAGGGCTTCGCTATTTTCACCATTCGATATTTTGGGTTCGACATTTTAACTTTCGAAGTTTTCAGTCTTCGAAGTTATGATATAGACCCAATTTAACTTTAGTGCTGCTCTTCTTCTAAGGTGGGCTCCCCCTCTTCTTTTATAGTAGGCTGTGACTGTGGCAGTTCAGCTACTGTGGGGATTTTGTCATGCAGATGCTGCTGGAAGTATTTCTTCCATCTGTCTTCGATGTCCTTTGGACTGGTGATCAGGTTGTTAATGGCATCGCTTATGAAGGGTTCCTAACTATCTTCTTTATTTTTCTGTCTTTGCCTTGCAACCTGATAGAGATTCTTCCTGCTGTCTACTGAGTCACTTTCCAGAAGCTGGTAGTGTGCCTCTGTTGCTTTGTTCTTTGATATTACAACTCTCTTAGCGTCTTTGTTAGCCAACCAGTATTCCTTCTTAGCCTGGTCTGTCTTTTCTATCTCCCATGTTTTGCTGCATGCCTTCTTTCTTTTGATGACTTCCTGGACTTCTGCATTCCACCACCTTTCCTTATGTACCTTATTTCCATCCCTGGCTTGGATGCATATCTGTTCTATAATCCTCACACATGCAGTTTTGAGGCACTGCCATTCGTCTTCAGCGTCATTTAATTTATCTTCTTCCTGAGGTACTAGAGCCCTGAGCATTTCCTTGAACTCTTGTGATTTCCTTCCAGTGGACATTTAGGTCTTCATCCCAGTTTCTGTTGACCTTAGAGCCTTCACTGACCACTGCTTGCAGCTGATTGTAGCAACCAGTAATTTATGCTGTGCACTGACTGTTTCACTGGGGATGATGTTGCAGTCACTGATTATATATAAATGACCTTTACTTACTAGGAGGAAGTCCAACTGAGATGCATGTTGGCTGATCTTGTATTTGATCTTTTGACTTTCTCTCTTGCTGAACCATACATTAGCCACTATCAAGCCATTTGCCAGACAAAAGTTTACAATGGCCTCTCCTTCTTTATTCCTGTTGCCCCACCCATGTGAACCCAGACAGTCCTCATATCCTGTTCTGTCTATTCTGATATCTGCATTCAGGTCACCCATTATCAACACCAATTCATGTTGTCCTAGTTTATCCTGTAGGCCCTGCAACTGCTGTCTGAATGCATTCCTTTCCTCAATATCACAACCCTGCTGTGGGCATAGGCTGAGATTATGAATGGTATCCTATCCTTACATTGGGGTCTGGTTGCTATGACTCTGTCACTAAATCTAATGACATCCCTGACTGTCTTCTGAAGCCCCTCCCTCACCAAAATTTCCACACCATTTCCAGGCTGTCCTTTTCCTGAATAGTAGACTGTGGATCCCAAGCTAAGTGACTTTGCTGCATTCCCCTTCCATCTTGTCTCCTAGATACATAGGACGTAAGACCTCCTCCTTACTATCATATTATCCACTTCCAAACTGCATCTGTCAGTGAACCTACATTGAGTGTAGCAATTTTTGGTTCACATTCAGCAGGTTTATTGGCTTTTTGCCCAGTTTTTGCTCAGCAGAGCTATCCTAAGTAATCCAAGCTGGGCAACTAGGCACCAACTGGCCAGTAGCTTATTGACCCAGGTCTGCTGGTCTTTATGGAATTCACATACTAGCCAAAAGGGGCACATACACTCCCCTCGTCATTAGCATGGGTCCCCACCATAGGTCAGAGTAGGGCGGATCCTCAACCTACTTATTACTAGCAAATACCCATGCCCATTTGAAGACATTAGACAGCATAAATGAATCACCTACAGCCAGTTTTTATACTGTCAAGTGGCAACCCCTGACATGGTGGAGAGTGTGTCATCCATGTTCTGTTATCCTGAGGATACTCCACACCACAGTCGATGCCCGAATTGTTTGGTTTGTACAAGTCATTCCCCCCTGTAGGCATTATTACAGTTTGTGCTGCTACCCTCAACTCCATGCTTGGGTGAGATAGAGATGGAAATACTCAGCATGTTTTGGGGAAGTGTGAGGAACCCCACAGAGAAACAGCAAGAGGATGCAAACTCCATACAGGCATTAACCAAAGATCAGGATTGAAAATTGTACTTTGAACATGGTTGTTGAACACCTTGCTATGGATTTCCTTTCGAAGTTCAAATGTATCTGTTCAGTTGTGAGCTTATCTGAGTAATGTTGACAGACTGTACCATTCTTTAAGACATAAAAGCTTGTTTTACACTCAGTCACGATATGATTCCATTGGACTTGTTTAGATTCGTCTTTCTCCAAAGCACAGTGAAGAGAGACTATCAAAGGCTTCTTGTTACATTCAGCACCATGACAACCAATGTTTAACTCTTCAATGTCACCATTCTGGATGTTTGACAGCAGCTAATCTTCTTGTTTTTTTGTCGAGTGCCAACTCGACCTGAAAATGAGTCCTCATATTCAATCCGTAATTCAGCGAGATGGAAATAAAATAATTTTTGCTGGAGGGTACGCCCCCATTCATTTGTACACACACACACACATACATACACACACACACACACACACACACACACACACACACACACACACACACACACACACACCCACAAGCCTTACTTAAATATTTTAATATGATGATTGTACTACCATGAAGAAAGGAGAAAACTCCAAACACAGTGAATCACCGACAAACCAAACATATAAATTGCAAAAGCAGTGATTGTATGTTGTAAAGCCTAGCTGCCTAAGATTGGAATTTGCAAATTGAAATCAATGAATTGAATATTTTTCTGGCCTATCCAGTGACTGCTTATCAAATATTATGTTAACTGTAACATCTTAAGATGAAGGTGAAAAACTGCTAGTAATGATGGTGATTAGCTTTAGAAGTCTGCAAGAAAATTTTAAAGCAGAAAACTGTCCCTCTACTCAGTCTCGTCCAGACTGCTCAGAGGTGACCTGTGTTTGGCATACAAGACCATCTCTAGCCCAGCCTTGATGGAGTTGTTACATATTTGTAAGTCAAACTCCACTCACACAACCCAGACACAAGGCCTCGACCTGATCTGTGACATTAATAGAGCATTTTGGCTGGGATAGATTTGTGTCCCAAAGACTCCCCCCATCTGTGGAATAGACTCCTTCTCCATGTCAAGCAGAGTAGCTCTCTAGCCCTCTTTAAGAGAAACTTGGATGACTGGATGTGAAACAGATCCCTGGGATCCCACCTGTGTCTCTGCTGGACAGGGGAAACAAGTGCTGACTTTGTGGGAACATGGGCAAAATTATTGGCTAGGCTTAAAAGGGCCTCCGGGCCAATAGCCTAGTATCATCCCATGAGCATATGAACCTAAAACAATTCCTTTATTGGGTTAAGTATCTGTCTGTCTTCCCAGATTATCTAAAAATACCGTCATTGCTGGAATTTCTTTGTTTACCATATATATCGATCTTATCTATAGAAGAAGAAGATATCCTTGAAAACACAAAAGTCTGTATTCCAGGCAGTTTGAACATCTCTATTTTATCCTTCATAAAGTAGCAACATATTCCACTGTAGTGTACTTAAAAACATACCAGCCAGCTGTAACTGGATTACAGCACATGTCAAAAAACAGAAAAATCTAAACATCAACATAAAACAGCACATGTAGACAATTTAGAAAAGTAACTTTATTCAAAAATTAATGCAAACAAAACCTGACTTCTTTTAAACAAGTTTTTTTCAAGGGTGTAAGTAGCCTATCATTTATATAACAGTAGACACAACTTCATAATCGATTCTTAAATTTTTAAATATTTAGTAAATTTAAAACTTTTGATGCACATATAATACACACTTTTATATATTGATACACACTGGAAACTACACCTCTATACCCCAAGTTTGTGCACATCATGTGTTTTTATATCTTCATCTCATGGATATTAAATGGTAACGTGTTTCACATTTTTCTGTTTCCCCTGTACATTCTTTATGTACAAAGCTTGCATTGTCTAACTACCTAAAGCAACACGTAAATATGACTTAAACACAGAGGTTTTATGTCAGTTTATCTTCACATTTCATATTTTTATAATCTACAAGTTTGTTTTTCTTAGAATTAAATCTAGTTATTGATAATACAAATGAGTTAGATTTTTTTAGTAATTTGAACTGTTTCTTACTTCTGATTGACAGTTGCATTTAGACAGACAGTAAAAACTTGGAATTTCTAGTTTGCACAGACCTGAAGACGAACCAAAAGCAATTTTAGTTAAAATATTTGGGTAAATGAATAGGGTGAAAAGATAATTGCATGTTATTATTAGGATTTTTTTTTAATGTTATAAGGATGCAATAAATAAATAGAGATTTTTAGGACCGTTGAATAGCATGGTATTTTTGTTTGCTTTGATCCTTGATTTTAAGGGAAGGATGCGGGGTTGTTTTTTATTACGGCTGGACTGGTTTGTATTTACAGCAGAAAGTTTACCACTCCCACTTCAACTGCTATCTAATTAAGTATTCTTAAATGTATTAACCATTAAGTCTCATGGATCATTCGTCTTTGCTTACTAATAAAGGAACTGCAAACTCAACATATCCTGGATTGGAGTTTTTACTTGATTTACTAAGTTTAAGAGATTTATTTAAGTAGACAGCTCCATTTTTTTAATATTTTTTAAGTTTAGGTTTTAAATTTTAATAACAGTTAACACCAGTACTAAGTTCATATTGTTTCAAATCGGGGGAGTATTTTTGTATAGTTATTCTACTGAAAACACCTGGTGGAAAGCTTCTTACAGTGTTTGGCTTTTTGGACTACACTTGGCTTACTGAATCTTTGAGGGACTCTGCAGATTTTGGCTTGTTGTAAATTTTTAACTATCTTTCAATTTTTATGAAAATTTATAAAATATTTTGTTCTAATATTTTCATAGTAAATAAGTACCACACTCATGATTTGCAATAATTTACATAGCACAGTGTATTTTCATTCTTTGGGAAGTAAGAGCAATATACATCTCAACCACTAGGCTTCATACTTATATTTCCAAAAATGTTACATATGTAAATGGTTATCTGCATCATTTTCTCTTTTACTGTGAAAAATCCTACCAATAGCTGTAATCAAGAGTAACAGCTTTTGGTAGATTCCATTAAATGTTAATAGAGTGCACTGATAGTTTTCCCATTAAAATATCACTGTAACGTTCGAGTAGTCCATTTTGAGTCATTATCATGAATCCCCTTTTCTCTTACTTTTACACTGCGTACGGTGTAATGTTTCCACTGCCTCCACTTCTTTAGATTCAGAGACACTTTTGTACCTTGTTGGACAATCGCCCCCACCTGTATCAGTGCTTTCATGCAGTCTGTAGACCTCTTGGCTGGATGTCCTCTCTGCCTTTGTCTTCTTCCTTTCTCTCCAAAATGATTTATATGCTTAACTGAATGTAGCATCAAACCTCCATGATCTATTCTCTTTGTCCTTCTCTGTAATTAGAGCTACTTTGCCCTCTGCTCGGATTTTTTTCATTTCTTTGTATGTTCCACATAGTCTACATGCCAGTGGCTGAACAGGTGACACATTTGCCTTTAAAGCTAGAAATTTAGAAGGTTATAGGTTCTATTCCCACACAAAGTGGATGGATTAATTTTGTGGAGTATAAATAACACAGAGTATTCAGAATCTGAGCTGTTAACAAACTGCTTCCTGTAGTCAAGGCTACAGGGTTTGATTCCTTCCACCTTAATTTGCATACAGTGTGATTGACCATCTGACCAGACAGTGCTTCTAGTAAATCCCTGAAAAGGCATATGTATCCAATGGGCTTACCTAAGTAATAAATGTATAGGTTCATAGGTTCATAGGAGTGTACTAGGCTAATGGTCCTGGAGCTTTTACAAGCTTCCCAAAGGATTACCATGGCATTGTGCCACCTGACCTTAGTTCCCAGTGCCTCTGTTGAGTAGAACCACTGGAGTGATCCCCGGGGTGAATTTTCTATTTCCCATCCACTCATCAAGATATCTCTTAAAAAGGGACAGTGAGGTGCTCTGCTTGACATGTATGGGAAGTCTAATCCATAGCATGGGCAGTCTCTGGATTATGACCGTGTCCCTCCAGCATGTTCTGTTGATTGTGTTAATGAGGTTGAGGTCTCTGGAGCATGTGCTGTGGAGGGATTGGGATTTCTTTAGATGTAGCATTTCTAAAAGAGCTGGGTCAGACATGGCTTGGTAAGTCAAGTAGAGATCACCTCTAAGTAGGCGATATGAGACAGAGAATAGCTGGAGTTTTTTGAGTCTGTCCATATAGAACAAGTGTTTAAGGTCTATGATCCTCTTTGTGAGGTACTTTTGCGGCCTCTCCAGTTTTTGCAGGTGTCTAATGAGGTACATGCCAAATGGTGCATTGTACTCAATGACTGGCCTAATGAGGGATGAGTAGAGGGAGTCAATGACCTATTTCTTCCTGGATGCAAAACCCTTAGTAATGAGGTGTGCCACATAGAAGGACTTTCTGACCACAGTGGCAATATGGTGGTCAAAAGAGAAGTTGTTGCCAACCTGTGTTCCCAGATCTCTTATAATGCCTTCTGTGTTCAGTGGACTATTATCAATGTGGTAATTCATGGGAACTGGGGTTTTCCCAAAGGGGATTATGACACATTTTTTGGCATTGAGCTTAAGGTCATGGTTCTGACACCAGTCTTTGGTCTCAGTGAGGCCTTTTAGTAGGATGTCAACATCACTTGGGGAGTTAATAATAACTCCCAACTTGCAATCGTCTGCGAACTTTGTCAGCCAGAGTCCCTTCGTGTTGGCCTGGACTTCAGAGAAGTAGATACCAAACAGGAGAAGACCGAGGACCAAACCCTGTAGGACTCAACTTGTGACATGTCAGCAGTCTGACTTGGAGTCAGCTACTTTCATACTGTGGGTTCTATCTGTGAGTCAGTTTGCAACCCACCTAGTGATATAAGGGTTGATGCCTAGCTTAGTGAGTTTTTCTATGATTCCTGAGTGGGGAATGGTATCAAAGGCTTGGCCAGATCAAGCTAGGCTGCATGGATCACTTTGCCTTTGGTAACTGACTCAAAGAAGTCGACTAGATTGAGCAGGCATGATCTACCCTTCACAAAACCAAACTGTGTAGGATTCAGATATTGGAGATTCCCAGTATCCTTGTTTATTAGGTTCATGATGATGCGTTCCATAGCTTTGCATATTAGACTCATCAGGCTAAGGGGCGATAGTTCCCAGGGTCTGTAGTCACTCCTCCTTTGTGGAGAGGGATGACTGTAGCACTACCCCATTCAGTAGGGACAAAGCCTGAGGTGAGGCTGTGATTGAACAGGGCACACAGGTGAGGTGCCAGTTCACTCTGTAGTTCATGTAGAACACAGCCAGGGTTATTATTAGGTCCCATAGAAGCTATATTCTTGGTCTTGGACAGTGCTGTTTTAACCTGTGCAGCAGTAATACTGGGTGTCTGGCAAACTACTGGTATTATGATTGGTCCTTGTGGGGGGGGTAAAGTTGGCACTGAATCTGTCATCCAATATATTGGCAATATCTGTTGGCTTGGTATAAGAGGTACCATTGTGCAGTAGCTCAGAGAAAATCTGGGTATTGCCGTGGAGATTCTTTACATAACTATAGAAGGCTTTGTGGTTGTCTTTACTATCTGCTGCAATTCTGTTTTCATAGCCAGCTCTAGAGGATTTGATGATGGATCTCAACTTTTTGTTGAGGCTGATAAGGGAGTTTTTCCAGTCTTGGGACTTCACCTTATTCTGCATCAGTTTCCTCCTTCTGTTGTAGAGTTTGTTTATGGCAGGGGACCACCAGATTGGCTTCCTTTTTTTGGAGGAGAGCGTCTTGGTTCTATTGGGTATGGCGAGATCCATGCATTTGTGTACATGTTCGTACAGTGCATTGGTGTATGATTCAGCGATCATGCAACTATTCTCCATTTGCATGGGTGCCGTGAAGTTAGCCACCTCTGTTTTTAGGAGCCCAAAGTTAGCTTTGGAGAATTTTTTCATGGTGGTTACCTTTGTGGGGGTGGGAGGTGGGAGGGATGTGTATTTCCAAGGTGATTAGTTTGTGGTCGGATCTAACCAGAGAGGAGTTGACTATTGATGTAGAGCAACAGTCGCCCATGTTAGTAATGACCAGGTCAAAGATGTTGCTACCTCTAGTGGGGGTAAGAATGAGCTGGTCCAGAGCAATGGAATTAATGAATTCCAGAAAGCATTGGGCAAGTGTATTGGTACATGAGTAGTTTTCACAGTTAATGGAGGGATAGTTGAAGTTGCCCAGTATGAGAGTGTTAGGTTGAACCCTAATATTCTCCAGGGTGCTTAGGAATGTAGAGTGTGAGTCTTGGGACATGGTTGGGGACCTATAGCAGGCTACAACCTGAATTGTTGTCTTACCCAATGTTAGCTGCACCTGAAGTATCTCAGATGCATTATGTTGGGCTACCAGTTTGGAGGTGTGCGCATCCTTTGTGAGTATGGAAACATCACCACCTTTGGAGCTTCGGTCCAAGTTCTGGGACGAAAGGTGTGGAATGAGTTATAGCCTGGTAGTGCAGGGGTGCTTTCTGCTGCATTGAACCAGGTCTCTGTTACAGCACAAATGTCGATTTTCTCCATTTTAAGGAGTGCGTCGAGTGAGTGCATTTTGAGATTTAGACTTCTAGCGCTGAGCAGCATGACCTTCAGATCGCATTTGTTTGTAGCTGTTACAGTGGTAATTTGGTCTTTGGAACACCTCCTAAAAGAGGCACTATAGAGGTGGCAAGAGCCTTGGCCAGTATCCAGAAGCCCAGAGGTGACAGATGCAGGTCACCTTTGGAAAAGCATTGAGGTCTGTCAGTCATATCATCCCAGGCAGACAGATACTGGATCCCCTTAGAATGACACCAGAAACTTAGCCAGTTGTTGAAATCAATAATTTTCTGCTTGTACTGTGGTATCATTCTGGGTGACGATAAGATGCTGCTCAGGGCTAGGGTCATACCCACCCGGGCTACATAATCAGAGAGCTCCACCATGTCTCTTTTCATGTAGTCCAGGGAGGTACGTCTCAGGTATGAAATAATGTTTAAGGAGAATGCCACAAGGGTAACTTTCAGTCACATTATTATAACCTGGAAGTAATCACAGAGGATGTTACTGTGAGCTGTTATTGAGCTACTTCCTGTGGTTTGATCCCTCATTCTTCATTTGCCAGCTGTGTGCTCTTGAGCAAATAATTTAACCAGAGAGTGCACTGGGCCATTTGGGAATTTGGGTGAGGCTTCTCAATGGTTTCTGCCTGCATGCCAAGTAACTACCTATAAATGTATGACCCTACCTATCTCAGACATTTCATCTGCACTGCTTCTTCCTAGCTACTCTGCCTTCACTGCCTAGATGTCTGTGTCATAATGAAACTGACCACACCACATTTTGTACATCTTATATTTCAGCATCTTTGGCATTCTTTTGTCACCCATCACCTCTGACATGTTTTAAACACTTTTATTGAATTATCACTTGTGATACAGGCAAACTTACATTTATATAAAGGTAATCAAACCATAATAACAAGTTCACATTTACAAAATAGTATAATGCATCTATTGTTATATATCATGCAGTCTAAGCAACATTACATACATTATTCGATCCCTGCCTTCTCTTAAACATCATTCTTCCTCCAAAACATTTTCTTGCATATATTGTTCTCCCAGTTCTTTTATTTCTGTTACAATATTCACTACTTCAAGTACATTTTGTTTAGATTTTGATTTCTATTTTCTCACAATTGTTTTTTGTCAACCAGCAGAATTAAACATAACAAGACCTTACCTTGTGTAAGCAATTCAGATCCTGTACTGCAGCTCAACAAAAAAAATAATTGCCTTAATTACACTAATTTGCTCATCCAGTATTCTTGACAGAGCATTCTGTTGGGATTTGTTTTAATCTGTCATCTCGTGTTCCCAGTTAGCCCTTTTTTCCCCATCACACCTCCAAACATTTGCCATCTACCTGAGGAAAAATTCTTTGGCATCTGCTTGGAGCATAAACGTATCTGTGCAAAGTCTTTCAGGTGAAAACCCCAAATCTTCTATATTTTGTTGCATATTTAGAAGCCAAATATAATATAATATAATATAATATAATATAATATAATATAATATAATATAATACAATATAATATAATATAATATAATATAATATAATATAATATAATATAATATAATATAAATATTTTGTCTTCCCATTCTTTCTTTGTGAATTGCATATATACTTTCTTCTGATCTCTTCTGTTTGTTTCCTATAGTTGTCATACAATCATTTATATGTCCTATTAATTATCCCTTTTTACCAGAAGCTTCTGTTCTAGATACATTCAAAAACTCAACCAGTGCAGGTCTTTCATTAAGATTGTCCTATCCCTTTCTCTATTCTCTGATATCAGACCCTGATAGGGAAGGCAATCAATAGTCTGCAATTCAATTGTCTTCTTGGCCTATTCACATTCTATTACCTTTCCTTCTTTAATTATTTGTTCCCAGCACCTTGGTTCCTTTGCCATCTTCCTCCATAAAATTCCATCCCTTTCTTGTCTGTTTTCTTTACCCCTAATTGCAGTCATTTTCCTTTCTCCATTGCAATGTTGTATTAGTTCTTAGTATATTTTTTTCTTCTTTAGGAATATAATATTGTGTATGGGTGTTATTATTCTCTGTAAGGATCTTTGTCCAGAATCCCACTCGTTCCTTGTTTCTTGAATTGCCAACCCCCCCACAGGTTTAATCATCATTCATTTCTACCTTGAATTGTAGCTTTCTGCTTATGTCACATACAAAAGCCTTAACTGTGTAGCTCTAAAATATCCATTCAAATCAAATAATTCTAAACCTCCTTGCAGTATTTGGAGGATCAACTTATCCCACTTGACTCTTGCCCTCTTCTCCCCCCAAATAAAATAATTTCACTCTTTATTAATTACTGTTCACAACATCTCATCTGGTTGATAAAAAATATGCCTGATCCATGTATAAAACAAAAGGAAATGCCTCTGGGGCCTTATCATATGTTTTTTCCAAGTCTATGTATGACCACTTTGAGTCAAAGGCTATTGTTCCACCTTTGCTCATCATGTGTTATCAATCTGTTATGCTGCTGCCCTTTCCTCAGTAAATACCATATGCTTTTGCAGAGGAAATGAAGACTTCAGGATATTTATTTATGATAATATCTGTCAACAGACTCTTTCTCTGTCTCACTTTCTCTCTCTCCCTTTCAGTCCAGTTCAATATTGAATGTGCTGCACCATAATTCTGTTTCCAGTATCCTGAAATGCAAATAACAGTATTTGTAGTACAGATGCATGCACACATATCCTCAAAAAGAAATAGGGATCCAGAAAATGTAACTAAGCTTTATACTTGGTTAAATTAATTATGTCTCAACACTCATTTCAAATTGGTGATGTGAGTTTTTAAAAGTATACTATAAATGTTGTATGAACTTTGAGAACAGAGGAACAGATATAACAATATGTTATATAAAAGGGAATGTGAGTAAAAACATTCTGCAAGCATCAAAACAGGTTATTGTCTAAAGTCTAGCAAAGCTGAGCCTTCTGTATCCTATCCCTAGCAGTCTGAATATGGATTCTGTGACTGACAGTGAGACTGATTCATAGTCAGCAAATCCAATCAGAGATCCCAGATCTCTAGCTCTGCAAACTGAAGGGTGTTGTTAAGTCGCTGATTGACATTCAAACCCTTCAGCATGGACTCTCCTTAATAAACTATAAGTGTACTACCAAACTAAATACTAAAAGCTATAGAGTTGTCACTTGTATTACATCATCATCATAATGCATAACAAACACACCACAAGAAAACAAACATGTTGTTAGAGACCTAGATACTAGGGCTGATAACTCCCTCACTTTTGACCATCATGTAATAATGGTTGTATGTAAACCCTTTCATTTATACCAGTTAATTGCTAAAGAAATATAATCAAGACCTATACTGGTGATCACTCTGTTATACACCGCATTGATCAAGAAAGTTACTAAGCACGACACCCCCATTTGGGATGTATCTCACTAAATATATCAACACAAACAGATCACAGTTATTTGACTGTATAGATGACTAAAGTCGAGTGCAGATGACCTATAGATATTCATGCATTTCTTACATGAAACACAGCAGGAAAAAAATCAGTAGCTCTGAACTTAAATTTATCAGAAACAAACTGGATTAATATTGATTCTAAATCATTGGTGAAGAAATTATTTATAATGTATGATCAGGAAAACAATTGTTGCAGATTTAAACAAATCTATCAAGGAATGGATACTTGTGTTCCTAAACAGATGATTGTTACTTCATGCCAAGTTTTACCACCTTTGATGTACAGTGATCCCTTATAAAGGTTAAACTACTTATAAAGGTTAAACTACTGATAGCTAATTTTAACAAACTGAAATCAGACAAATGCACTGAAGATTAATAACAGATATTATAGAAGCAAAACAAATCACAACATAAGACTAATTGGAGTGATGCATTCAGTGGAATGATGGCAGAAAGTATGTATCACATTCTGAATGGGAAGTGGTCTGAATACAATGTAATAAAAGTGTTTAACATCAGGATATAGGCATACAGGGTCAGGAGGGGAGATATTGCCATATGAACAAAATGCTAAATTAAGATTTGAGATAAAAATAAAAGAAACATAAACAAGGTTGAAGTATAACTTTGAAACTGAAATAAATAAACTGGACAGACAAATTAAACAAAGTATGAGACAGGGTCAGAAAAAAATGAAGAAAATATTTTATATAAAGATATTGAGCATAATAGGAAAACATTTATAGTTATAGAAGATAAGGTAGGAGTAAAGATGTAGAAATGATAAATTGTGTATAGATCTTAAAATGTATTCTCAAATGCAAGAGTTTACAAAATCCTATGGAAAAACAGTTTAACATACCAAGAGGGGTCAGATATTAGGTCATTAAAGTATGTGGTGATTCCTCAAGATTGGAGTTAAGCACTTATTAAACCCACTTTTAAATTTAAGGGAAATATAAAAAAGCCAGGGACATAAAGACCATACTTTTACTTATACTTTCTTGTTGTGGAAATATAATAAAGAAGGTTATTTGGAACAATGACTGTTAGAATTGGGGAGGCTGGGACTTGAAACTATACATTAGCACGCATATACTAAAAATGAATCAGTTACCACCTGTAACATAATCTTCCATATTAACAGAATAAAATAATAAATAATAAATGTTCTGTTGTGTAATTTATATATACATAACCTCAGCCTTTGCTGGTATAATGCAGAAAACACTAATCAGTAAATTAGAACAATTGGTTATTACTGTAATCTTGATAAGATGTATAGCTGCATGGCTTACAAACATGACATGGCAAGTATCATACAGCAACTAGACAGGTGAAATTCTAGGTTATAGTCAAGCTGTCCCACAGGGCTATGTGCTAGGCCTTTACTTGTTTAGGTTGCATCTTTCAGTCCAACTGGTTTCATTTGAGGTGCTCTATAGTCTTTAATACAGATGACTTGAAAATTGGTAAAATGATTACACCTATTATAGATAGAAAAAATATAAAAAAAAATGACTAAACTGACCATTTGGGAATGAGAGAATAATATGCTGATAAAAAGAACAAAAACTAAGCTGTGATGTAAAATGTTTGCAATTAGAATTGTGTCTGTGTGATTTGTTTTCATTTAAAGAAATGTATGATTGTCTATGTTGTAAGTGATGGTTTAGTAAAGATGTTTCATGTTTTAAAAGAAAAGGGGCAGGAACTGAATAATTTATATAATGTTGCTTAGGTTATATGATATGTATAGCAATATATGTGAAGTATGTTTGTTAATATTCATTTGTTAATACAGTTTGATTACTTTTGTATAAATGTAAATTTGCCTGTCACAAGTGATAACTCAATACAGGTGTTCAAATTAAAAAAAAAAATAAGCATATAAGATTTGTGGTAAGTAGACTGAATGGTGAATAGTTAATACAGTGCATTGTTATTGAAACAGTGGATTCATGTAAAACGTATGTATGTGAGTGGGATCCATATGGATCACTGAATGGCAACATGACCGAAACAGATTTGGCAGGGCATACTTCCGCAAAAGTGCTTTTCACAAAAAGGCACTTTCACGTAAGTATGCCTGTTGCGAAGATCGCAGTACAGTGGGGATAAGGGAAAATTCCCTTTCCCCACTGTAGTGTGACCTCTGAGTGAGAATATTTAAGTAGGGGGGTGTGGGGGGCACATCCCCCCACCTGTGAGGTGCAGGGGGTGCTTACCACCCTGCAAAAACTTAAAAGTAATGTTTTATTCTTTTTAACACACTTTAACGAGAGTGCTTTTTCGGTGAAAGTGCTTTTGTTAAAGTGTATTCGGTGATTGTGGATTCGGACTATTGAACAAAAGTTCAATAGTCCTAGATCCATGTGAGTAGACCCAGCTTTGAGTTTTCATGAAAATATTAACCGATTGGTCAATGATAGTTATAAAACTATAAGTTACATGAAATTACTTATATAGTCTAGAAAACGAGAAATGATGAAATAATTGTTTGTAAGCCAGATTAGACCAAAACTACAGTATGGAATAATAATATGAAAACTAGCATGAATAAATTAGAGGACGTAAAGTGGAAATATACCCTGGGCATCCATGGATGTGAAAGCTTAAGTCATTATGAAAGATTAACCTATCTGAACGTCTCCAGTGTCTTATTTAGGTAATTAAGAGGAGACCTTATTCAATTATATGGGGATTTAGAAACAGATACATCCGAGAATATTAGTGAATATCAAAGAAAAGTACAGAATTATCAGATAACCTCTGTATGATATTACATAGGAATGAGAGATGTACTAATCAGTTTTCTGAGAGAGAGTATCTGATGCTTGGAATAGAATACTAATTTATATAAAAGCAAGAATTAGTTTAGATTTTTTTTAAGAACACTTATTGTCTGCATGACTGTTTTGGTACATTGGCATGCTAGAAGGGCATTATGCCTTGTGCCTGAAATTTTTATATTGCATGAATTGTATCTATTTAACGTGTAATACTGGAGTTGTGCACACATGTAGTTCATACACTTTAGGTGGGATTCTCTTTATTTGTATACTTTTTGCAAATAAAGCATTTAATTGCCGAACAAAAATGCTTCTGTAGGCCTATAACATTTATCAGTGTAATGATGGTAAAGCATAAATGTTGTTGTTTTCAAAGTGTTATAGCAACTGAGTAAAATAGCGCATTCTCAGTCTACCCAAGCTTCTGAGAAGTAACAAACTTTCAAATTCAGATGTCAGTTTTTTATGTTTCATTTTCCCAAGATGATGGATTGTTGAGGAATACTTGCTTTCCTGTGAGCATTACAGCGCAAACAAGTGAATTGTCATAAATTGTTATCATAGATTTGAAGATGGACTAGAAACTAGGACAGATTTCATAGCATTTTAATTTCAGCCTCTGTTACTGTTTCTCATAAAGTACTAGTGTGGTTTAGGTACTTGAGAATGTTATCATAAAAAGTTATTTTTTCTTTTCCATTTTGTGTACAGCTAGTAAGCATTGCTTCTGTCCAAGTACTTAACCTCTGCTCATTTCTCTACAAGTTTGTAAATAGTGACACAATGTCAGAGGAACAATAATAGAAGCATATATTCATTTGGTTTAAACTTTTGAGCACAATGTCAGTGACCAAAATAATTATTTTATTATTTGTGGACAAACTGGACATATATGAACATGAAAAGAAAAAATATCTCACATTTAGAGTCACAAATTTGAAAGAGTTAAACATGATCCTGAAATTAGTTTGCTGCCTGGTACTTCTAAAAGCAAAGGTGCGAAACTTTTTTTCTCTGTCTCTCTCTCTCTTTTTTTTTTTTTTTGGAAACTGTGACTCTGGCATCAGTCATAATAAGAGCAGTTACCACACTGTAATGTTCCTCCTGTGTGACCCATGCTAGGAAAGGCTCCTTTTTAGATAACCTCTGCAAATGTAGGTGAGAACAAGTCATGTGACATTCTGGTGAGGAGCCATCATACTGTGACTTACAGTGGGTCTTTCATACTTTTCCCTACCTCTCATTGGTGTACTGGGCTGAACCATGTTGTATACGATGGCATCATAACAGAAACACCCCTGTCTACATAGTGACAAGCTTCTTGCCCTTAATGCTTTGTAACAGAATGCATCAGTTGTATTATCCTCAGCATTTCTTCACACCCTCCCTTAAGCACAGAGCCAAGCAGGCAAAGTCCTATCACCTTCTTCTTCTTTACAGCAGCTACAGCAGATACCCAAACTGCTAAATGTACTCAGGTGACTTTGGCATAGTCATATATTTATCCCATTGTACTAACAGAACTGTCTAGAAACTACATCTGTGCTTTTTCTGATTGTGTTTGTATCATATTCAAGCTTATATATCAAAAGCATTAGATAAAAAACATATTTTGTTGATATTTAGATTCTCAAATATTGGTGTTCTGATTCTAATAAGCTGCAGTCATGTTTTCTGTAAAATAAAGTAAATACCTATTCATAGCACAACTAGATGCATTACTGGAAGGATAGTAACTTTGAAACAGAAGTAACAGAAAAATGCATCATGATGCTATTTATGTTGTTTTGTTTTGTGAGGAACAGAAAGTTATTTTGCTAGCTGTATAGCATCCTGTAGACTATTTGGCTTGTATATCAACAGGAAATTAAACAGTTTTTGAAACAAATAGAAAATGCATGATGATGTGAGATTATTACCCAGAGCTGGTTACTGGTTGCTAGATCAGGTGATATACAATTGTGTTACACAGAGCTTTTGAGAACATGCAAGACACCCACTAGATATGCCAGCTCAGGTAGGCACTGATTGGCTGATCAAATTATACTACATAGTAATGTAAAGATTTTAAAAGATGAGGTGCATTATCATGTGATTAGTGACCATTTACCAATTATGTGTCAAGTATATATCAAAGCAAAATAAAAAAGATCCAAGCACTGAATTGATGGTAAGTCTTCCTAGAAATTGGACTTACATTTGTTTTTTTAACAAACTTGCAAAAGTAGAGTTGTAATTGTATAAATGAAACTGATGTTGAATTAAACGTATTTAAATTTAGAGCACTCTGAATGTCATTATATAAATTGTAATGATATTAAACTATGGATATTTAAAGAAAATATTAGGACTTATGAATAAAGTTGCTCACCCCCCAAATAAAAGGTTATTGTGTCAAAAAATGTTAAAGTTTTCTTAATTTGGTAGTCAGATCAAAGAAAAAAAGTAGGATAAATATTACATTTAAAAGCTAGGCCAACATTAATAAAACTGGTATTTATTTTAAATATGTAGAAATTAACATGAAATATAATATAAAGAGAAGTAACAAACTTAGAAAGTGAATAAACTATTACATTTCAAAAACATAAACAAATTAAGAGGCAATAAGTGAAGGTTAAAAAGCAAATACCTGCTATAGTTAAAAAACAAGAAGGCTGGTTATCAAAAGATGGATAGAATATAGGTATGAGAAACTTAGTGATCTTAGTATTTGAATAAATTTTCTACTGAGAAAGTTAGTAGTATACTAGAATTGTTGGAATGTCTGTTTTTTCCTTTTTTTCATATTCTTACTGAAACATATACGTACTTTTCCATACTGAAGAGTATAAAACACCCTTTTGTTACTCAGAATTAAATTAAGTAGACAATTGTTTAATGTGGACTCAGTTGTTTATTTTGGCCCCATTTATTCCTCTAGTTTAGCTAAAATTAAACATGAAGAAATCCATGAGCAAATAAATTATACTGGTCCCAGATTTCAAAAATGACAAAATAAACTATATAAGAATTCCAGCTTATTACATTCCCCAGCTTTTTTTTTTTCAAAATTTATAGCTGCACTAGAGAATTTACTTGGAATAAAATACTGTCTTGAAAGATTTCAGCTTATTTTTAGAAAAAGCGTTTTTGTAACAAAATGACTATTATGCCGTTTTATTAATTGCTTTTTCATGCTTCTGAAAATCTGACTCATTTTCATGGAGTTTATAAAGGTGTTTGATATTGGGGATTATATGTACATTGACATGAGTGATTTACATGTTAGTTATGATGCACTTTAAAGGATTTAATTATGCCTGAATCATACATCCCAACCTCTTAGTACAATAAATCTGGACAAAGCCTGACAAAATGAGGGATCAAAGGCTCAAAAATAGGGACAGATTTTAAATAATGTTCTGATAAACTTAAAAAAATTGCTAGAGTTACAGAGTTTGTGTCAAAATAAATTTTCTGAAGGATCATCTCAGTGATTTGCAAGAAAACTGCAAATGTTATGAGAACAGACCAAATATATGAGGCAAAAATCTGGGCATTCTGCAAAAATCTGGATAGCTGAGAGGAATGGCCTGAATAATAAAAATTGTTACAAAAGCTTGCCTGCTGCTTCTCCATCTATCAGCCAATACTCTAGACAGTCTTTTAATGCTTCACACTAGTACTGCCTATGTTTTATACTTTTTACAAAAGACAAAAAGGATATTAACATACTATCAAATGCAAAGATTTACAAACCCGATATGGTTTTATTCTGTAGCGAAGATGACAGTTCAGCTATTTCAGTTATTACCATCTGATTTTTTTAAGTTAAGTTAAGTTTTTTTAAGTTAGTAGGCTGTAATACATCTTTTTCACTATAAAAGCATTAAAATCAAAACCATGTTCCTTTTATGACCCAACATTCAATTGTCTAATTGTCAAGGATCTTCCTTGTGGGAAGTGGATACAGAAATGTTCTTACTTAAGGAATGGAGTGGCATTACAAATAGCTTCAGTTATCAGATATATAAACTAAACAGAGCAGTGTGTGGAATGTGGCCCTCTCATTTTCTTTTAAGAGGTACTGAATTGGACAAGTAAGAATTTTACTGGAGAAAGCGTTAGTATTATAAGTTTTCTGATTATACTAGCTTGTGCGAAAAGATGGTGCTTAGGGTGTTATTAGTAATCTACAATTCTGTGTTATGTTACATGGCCAGTAACTATCTTACCCATATCTGTTTGATAAGTTATCAAATACACTATCCTTAATGACAGGATAAACTATATAATCAGTTATACAATTTTATATATATATATATATATATATATTGTGTGTGTGTGTGTATACACACACACACACACACACACACACATGCATATATATACATATATACATATATATATATATATATATATATATATATATATATATATATATATATAAGGGCACACAAGATGGAACTGGGCACAGATAAAACAGTTGTCATGGCAACAAACGAGGGAATCAGAAGAAGAAGCTAAAGAGTGAGATAGAAGAGAAAACAGTGGAACAGGTTAGCAGCTTCAAGTATCTGGGAGGGGTTGTTGAATAGAAGGGAAGTCTGAATTAGAATGTTCAAGCTAGAATTAGAGGGGCTGCAGCCAACTGGCACAGTGTGTCAGGGGTAGTGCGTGACAGAAGAATGTCAAAAAAGCTGAAAAGTAAGGTGTACACAACAGTGGTGTGACCAGTACTACTGTATGGTACAGAAACCTGGGAAGTAAAGGCTGAGCAGTTGATGAAACTAGAGGTGATGGAGATGAAGTGGCTGAGAGCAGGATGCTCACTGTGGGACAAAAAAGAAATGAGGACAACAGTTGACATGGCACCCAGGCCCCATGTTAGAAAAGTTGAAAAAAATGGGGTTGATGATGATGATGATGATGATGATGATACATACACACACACACACACACACACACACACACACACACACACACACACACACACACACACACATATACATACACACACATACACACACACACACACACACACACACACACACACACACACGCATGCACACACACACGCACGCGCGCACACACACACACACACACGCGCGCACGCACACACACACACACACACACACACACACACACACACACACACACACACACACATATATAAATGCCTGCCATCTGGCAAGCTGAGCTCCCATGTAACTACACATTCCAAAGGTGACTTCCATAGGAAAAGATAATTGTTAGCATGTTGAAAGATAGAAAGCAGTTTAGTAAAAGGATAAATTTCCATTGGATAAGCAAACGTGCATGCATTGTGATTTGTTAATGAGTTTAATGTAAGCAGCAGATACGTTGTTTTGATTTAAAGATAATGCATAATTTGTTGCAAGTTATCCTGGAATACACCTGAGATTGTTTCCCTCTTGTCCTACCCTAGCCATTCTACTGGCCTCAGGTTTAGCCTTATTGCAATACCCTTCCCAGCCTCAGCCACTTATTGATGCTGCACAATAAAGAACCCAGATGGCAGTAAAGCTAGATATGAAGGACCAAAACTGTTTTCTGACCAGGTCTGTTAAAATTACAAGATGCAAACAATGCTACAAGTTCAATATACTATCTCACCTGTTCTGAATAACTCTGTCATTTGAATGCAGCACATTCAGTAGTTCAGCTGGAGAGCTGGTCATACCAATTTCTTGCAGTTGAAATAGAAGGACCCACTGGAACTTCATGCAAGTCAGTACTAGGCCTAGCCATGCAATGTCACACTCCATGGTAGTAACTTCATAAAATGTATAAGTTCCCCCATTGCCAATGGAAACGGTAACCAGCCCTGTGTTGCTTATGGATATCAAATCTCTTTCATGCATGTATCATCCTCCATGGGAGTCTGGATAGAGAAAAGAGATGAAGGCTCTATAATTGGCCCTTGCCATAAAAAACAATAATACATTAAAAAACAAATGATATCGTAATTATTACTAATAAACTGAAAGGGAAAAACTATGAATAAGTGGCTCCCTACTCAAATATCAGCACTCGAAATGCCAAGTACTGACACGCCAAAAAAAACGTCCAAAAACCCTGAAAAAGACTGAATCTCAAAGACTGATCTTTTTCTTCAAACTTCTTTTTTTTTTTGCAGGGAGTCAAAACCTCCAACCCTCTGCCCCCACCCCAGACTTATATGTACTAATTCTTGGATCACCATACCTTGGAGAAAAGGGAATCTTTGGGGAAATGGCCATCTACAACTTATTATATGTGAGTAGGTTTTTTTGGCAATTCCATGTTTTGATACTCACTCTAATGGGTCCCAACATTTCAAATGGTTACCCAAAAGGAATATACTGTAAATGTAATAAAATAGCTAAAATATGTAATTCATTCCTAGTGTTAGGAGTAGTGGAACAGGCAGCTTACCCCCAAAGTAAACATATCTAATCCAAAAAAAGTCATTAATTAAATGTCCAGGAAATATTAAATTGTCCCTTAAAAAGGAACAATACATAAATTAAAATGAAGCTAAAACAATGAACATTTATACAGTCCAAGTTGTCATTAGACCATTGTGGCCCAAATTATGCCACAGATGTAATTGATGGTGAAGAAGACAGGTGCATCTCTAGATAACTTAGATAAATCTAGAGTGACTTCAAACCAGTGAAACTGCCCTTAAGTCTTAATCAGACCAAATCTGCTTGATCACAAAAAGAAACGTTAGTTAATAAAAAAAATCACATCAAAGAAAAATCATATATGAAACTATATATATATATATATATATATATATATATATATATATATATATACACACATCTCTAGTTGTAGAATGTATTTATCATGTAGTAGTTTTACAGAGCTATATTCAAAACATTAACTTTTTGAAATATTTAATCTAAAATGTAGTGATTTTTTTTCTTTTACATGCTCTATAATTTTAGCAGAAGATTGAGTAAGGAAGTAAAATTAAATTTCCATTTTTTATGAACAGAGAGCTTGAGCTTTTAGATTCATAGATTACTAGTAAGCTAACTGCCCTTGCAAGCCATTTTAAGCCTAGACAATTATCCCTTGTGAGACTCAAACCCTGCAACTTGTGTTTGTAAGGCAAACACCTTAACCATTAAGCCACCCTCCTAACCCATTTAAAAAATATAAATGTCATGTGACTTTTTTAGCATATGTAACATGTTTGCTGGCTGGTGTAACGTGGTCTGATGAAGTTCCTTACAACTGGGGATGAATGTGCTTACCAGTTTTGTACCAGCAGTTGTGATTGTTTATTAAAGTTTTATTCTAAGATTGTTTTGTTTTTTTCATGTTTTCAGTCAGTATGATCGGAAAATTTAGCCTTTTTTTATTTATTTTTATGATAGCTAATTTTAATTCCAGTTCTAATTCAGCCACCCAGCTGAATTCTTGTTTCTTGTTAATTCCCTCGGGTTTTACTTTACATGATACACCCAGAGATGTGTTGTTGGACATTGGGAAAGGCTGTGTAGAGAGTATGCTTGCAGCCAAATAGAAGTTCCTTATCTAAAATGGGTGCAGCAGTTGCAAAACCTGTCACTTTGGAAGCTGTGGTCAATAGAGATTTAGGAGCTATACCAAAGAAAGACTTTAATTCAAAACCTACAGGGGCTCCCAATGACAAAATAGATATTTTTCTACAAAGTTTGCTAAAAGGGTCTGATAATCCATTTGTATGTGAGAAATTGCCTTCAGATGTGCAAGAACCTAATGCTACAGCTGATTTTGGTGCTTTGGAAAAAGAACTGATTAAGTTGATATGCCTGTAGTGGGACATTTTATTCTTTGAAGCATGCCTTGCAGTTCATCAGGTTCCAAGAGGACTAAGGGTTTCTAATGCTCCTACAGGTGATAATTATTCTGTAGAGTTTATTGAGGTTTGGAAAGCAGTGAATGAATCAACGGGTTTGAATTATGTTAAGCTACATTTAGATGAGTGTAAGAAACTGACGGTAGATGTGGTAGATAAAATCAAAGCTCTGTTTAATAGCCTCAAGGATGTGGTTTCACCTAGGAGCTTTGAAGAAAATTTGCAACTTATTTCTGTAAAGGTAGCTTGAGAAAGTGAGCTTCTTAGAAAAAGGAAGCTCAAAAAATTTGTGAGAGACAAGCGAGACTATGAAGCAGGAGCTACTGTGGTTGCCAATGATGAGAGACATGATGTAGTTTTATCGAATGAGCAGCAGAGGGAGCATGTATTCTCTGAAATGGAAGTGATTTCAGGAGGTGAATGGAAGGAGAAGTCCAGTAAAAGAATGCTCTCTAGTTCCGGCATGTGTGTTGAGCTTCAGAAGGGTTCCAATAGGACTAATTGCGATGCAAAATCGAATGTAAGGCAGTATCAGGCATCCAGACAACAGGATTTTTCACGAGTAGCTGTTTATCAAGACGGAGGCACAGGTCACAGGACATGGGCAGAAGTAGCTATGCAGGCTCCTCAGCAGACAGATTGGAAGCCCAGGCGCAATGGTCAGTGGAATAGAAATTTTGGTTACCAAAAGTGGTACAAGCCAAAGAAAGGAGGATGGAAAGACCAGAAAAATGCGTTGGGAAAATAATAAAAGAAGGTACTGTTACAAATGCTTTTAAAATAGTTTATTTGACTAATATGGTGCTTCTACCTGACCATTTAAGTGTCTTGAGCAAAGGCTTGACTTTTGTGCCTTTGCAAAGGGCAGATTTGATTCAAACTATCAATGCACTGAGGGAGTTTAGTAGAGAACTGAATTTAAAAAAATTTTTTGTAATAATTCTAATACAAATAATGGAAATTGCAATGAATTTTCCTTTAAAAAAACCTAATTTCTTTAATCCAATTTTAAGGCCTGAGTTAGAGGCCTCTCTCATTACCTGTGAGAATGATGTTAGAAGTTTACTGCAAAGTAAAGTACATAATGGTTATTACAATCTCAGCATGAATGAACGTGAAGCCCTATTACAGTTAAGGAAGAATGAAAATATTTATAAAACAAAAACAGGTAAAGGAAGTGCTGTGGTGGTTTTGGAAATGACCTATTATTTGGGAAAAATCAAAAGTATGTTAGATGATAATAATTTTTGTGAAAATGTGTTTTGGGCTGAAGTATTGAAAGCTTTTAGTATGATTGATACATGTATTGAAGAGTGGTGGTTGGAAGGTCTTATTACCATAGAACTGGTGGACTGTCTGAGAGTATAGAAGCCCAAGCTAGGGAGATTTTTTGGCTTGGCCAAAATACATAAATCCTTGGACATTGTGGCATGCTAAGGTAGTTAAACAGAACCCCTAGCTATATTATCTGATAAATATCTGCAAACGTTAGTGACTAGGAGTGAATCATACATTAGAAATTCATTTAATTTTAAAGAGTGTGTCTCAAAGGTAAGAATTAATGATGACACTATTTTGGTAATGGCAGATGTAGTATCATCATATACCACCATCCCTAATGCAGAGGGGCATGAATTGGTTAATATAGAAATGTGTTCTGCTGGAATTTTCATGGGTAATGAGTCTAGGCTTCTGACTGAAATGTTGGATTTGATTTTGAGTTATAATTTTTTTGTTTTTGATAATGAAATATATAGACAAAGGAATGGTGTAGTGAGGGGAGCTGTAACGGCTCCCAGTTATGCTACTATTTTCATGAATAGTTGGGAAAAAGAGTATATTTAGATTTCTGAATTTTTTGAAGATGTGATTTTTTTATAAGTGTTTTATTGACGATTTATTTTTTATGGAAAGGAAGTATGGAAAGATTATTTGAATTTTGTACATATTTAAATGCTATATCAGATTATTTAAAATTTGTTTTTAATAGTGATTGTTTTGAAATTAATTTTTTGGATCTTGTGGTCTATAAATCTGACAGCAATATTAAAGTGAGAATTTTTAAGAAGGAAGTGAATAGTAATAGCTATTTACATTATAGTAGTATGCATAAAACTAGCCTTAAATTGAATATAGTGAAAGGACAATTTCAGAGGTTGAGTGAACTTACAGAAGAAAATACATTTTTTGAGCAGGAGACTAATTTGATGGAAAATATGTTTTGTGCTGGGGGTTATCCTAAAAGTTTAATAAGAGAAATGAAAAATAAAGTTGTTG
>NC_056731.1:840232010-840322010 GCF_019279795.1 Protopterus annectens
GGAGTTTCCTCATCTGACAGGTTAACACAAAATAGTACTGCTAATAGCTTTGTCGTATAGTCTGGGGTTTGATTCTTCCAGACCCCATTCTCACTTAACCAGAGAGTGATATTGAGATGTATGTGCAGAGTGTTTATTCAGTAAACAAATAAATAGCATGAAACTGAAACTATTACCCACTGTAAAGTTAATATGATAACAGTCATGTTCTTTTAGCCATCTGGTACTCTGTTCTGAACTCAACATTAGAAAATGATGACATCTGTGTATATTAAACTGCAGGGAAACAGAGTATGTAAGAGCAAATGCAGTAACTTTTCAAACAGTGTACTTTTAGATATAAACGTTAGCAGATTAAGTGCACCTACTAAGTCTATACCATAATCATTCCTGAGGTGTATTGATTTAGTCTTTTATCTATTGTTCTGAGAAAGCACAGAGTCCTAAAAACTATTGACTAAGGATATAAGACAAAATGTCAGTAAGAATGCAGAGTACAAAGAAGTGGAGATCTTACTGTAGTCAATGTGATTTCTTTTCAATGTCTGTGTAAGTGAAGGAGTTGCTTTTGCTTTTGAGATTGATTTTAAATTGGCCCACGTTTTGATGGATAATAAGCTTAACTCTTTTGAACCACAGTACAGTCTTGATTAAATTCTCATGAAGTAACCACATAAGTTGAAACTGACTAGTGTCAGGATTTAAAGGCTAACTATCTTTGTTATTTCCAGGCATGCAGTAAAAGTACAGGCAGCATTGCACTGTAATTGCATTTCTGATTTGAGTTTACGCTTGCACTTCTTAAAATTCAAACTCACTGTAGCTCTAAGCTCTATCCCATTAATGTGTCATGGCATCTTCAGTGCAGGAAATTGTTTGTTTCATTGTATAACCACACTATATGCAGACAGCGCTAACAATCAGTTCATGGGGTACAAAAGATGAATAGTTGTAGCTGGGTTTTGGTAGACAAAACAAAGAGCAGTGGAGAACGTGCCTCGCTTGTACAATTAACAAGCAGTGTATGAGTTTGTTGTTCTTCTGCTCCAGCATTCCTACAAGTGTTTAGACTGAATTTTGTCTGAGTGTCTAACTGCTGGCACTGTTACAGCAGATGTACTTCTATTCAATAGCACATAAATAGAAATAAAGCTTCCTGAGACATTTCTAATAAAATCAATGAAAATGAGTTAGAGTATTCTGGAAAAGTAACAATCTGACAGAAAGTTAAACAAAGAACAGTGTCACATTCATGAAATAACATGCTAGCAAGCATCGCTAGCTATTATATCTGTTTATCTGTATTTACCTATATATTCATGTCCATATATCTGTATGTGCTTATATATATATATATATATATATATATATATATATATATATATATATACATATACATATACATATATGAATATTTATTTTACACAGACGTGTTTGAGTGAGGGTGTGTGTTTTCTTTACTGCAAGTAATATATGTTTAAATTATTTGTTGTCTTAGATCATTTACCATAATACTAAGCTGTTGTTTCTTGTAAGACAAATGTGCTAATTTACAGATTTCTGGCGTGGATTATATTGCAATACTTTGAAACTGATTTTGAAGTGTGTTTACTCCCATTTGCAGAAGCTTCACTCTTTTTTTCTGAAACTGCAAGGTTTTCATCCTTTAAAGTGTTGTGTTGTACTATATCCTGTTATAAAACAGTATTTTGAATTAGGAGCTGATCTCTTTCACCAAGTATTTGCTATACAAGTGTACCTACTTGCATAATCAAATTTTGTTAATAAAAATTCATTATTTTTAGTTTGTTTACTGGAGTACAGATCTGATTTCAATAGACTGACTTCAGTCTTAGCTGAGAAGTACAGAAGGATAAAAAAGAATATAAGATATTACAATGTAGTAAAATATTTATAGCTGATTAAATTCAAACAGGAAATGCAATATAGTTCAGTTACACACTTAGAGGGATGAATAAGATAGATTATAACACAACTACATACAGAATATATATTTGCATAATACTTTATGTACAAAAAATATGTTTTTTTCATTAAAAAAGGTGTGGGTGAGGTGAAACAAACTGAGAAAGGTCAATTGTATATGTGAGATAGTGATTAAGAGTATGACTTATACTTGAAGTGATAGCCTACTGATAGCTTAACATTATATATATATATATATATATATATATATATATATATATAAGAATATCATGTAAACAGAGGTGAATAAAAATGTATATTGCATGTCTTGAATTATGCCATTTGCATTTTGACTGGTTTAAAAGGTAGGGTTTGTCTGGAATGATAGGTAGCAGGTGATTTCTTTGAGATGAGAATTGAGAATTTTCCATAGCTTTAGACCAAGTACAGAGAAGTAGTGCTTGGCACACTGAAGTTTGATTACTGGGGTTCTCCTTCAGTGGTTTTTTTTTTTTTTTGAGATTATGGTTAACCCAACAAAGTCTAGTTTGAAGAGGGTTATCAATGTTGATTGTTATAGGAGACACTCTGAATTTAAGGATAGCCATAGGTATTTAGAGATAAGTTTGTGGTTTGCTGAGCATTAGACAGTTTTTCATTATGATTTGCCTTAACACAGCACTGTGAAACTGACCAGGGTGCAATGTACTGCACTCTGTACTGTAAAACTGATTAGAATGAACTGCATTGCACTGCACTCTGCACTGTGAAACTGGCAAGAGTGCACTGCACTGGACTCCTGTCATTTTTAATAAAATGATATAACTCAAGAACCAGTGCAACTGACAAATTAAAACTGAAAGTCACTATAACAAACCGTATAAAAAAATCAAAGCTGCAAAAATTAAAATAAAAACAGATAAAAAAATAAACAAACAAAGCTAAAAACTTTATTTTCTTGGGGGAAATCACCTCTCCGCACCACACCTACATATACTCCCTTTTTTGTCTCACATCCATAAGTAAAGAATAAAGCATCTAAAGAGTCAGGCTTATAATAAATCTCATACCAATAACAAAACAGTAAATTTATTTATTTGTCTTTTGTTGACCGGGTTAGTCCAACTGGTCCAATGACCCATTTTCAATGGGGACTTCAGGAGAAAAGCACCACAAAACAAAATGCAATATGTCAACTATACAAAAAATATTGACAAAATATAATAACAGACATACATGCACTATACAAGTGAACAAATGCAAAATGAAGAAGATACAAAAGATAATGCAGAGTACATAAGTTATATACAAAAGATCAAAAAATAATTGTTGTTTTCAAATTAACATAACAAATAAACCAGAAACATACCTGTTTAAAACTTATAGGACTGAACAGATAGGAAAAGAAAAACAAAATAATAGTGAGGTAGAAACAGATAAAGAACCATAAACGAGAAGAAGTAAGAGAGAGGTAAAAAGTTAATTAATTTTGGAGGAAAAAGACAGTGAATTAAAGTATACAACTGTTAAGTAGAGTGAAAGAGGTTGTACAATTATTTGTTTTATTTTCTTAAGGAAAGGAAGGCATGTTAGGGACATATTACGGGAGTATGACTTAGGTAGGATGGTGACAAGAGCAGGAAGATGAATTAGCAAGGTATCTTTTTAATTCTTTATTGCAAAGCAAGGTAGATTTGATAGATCGTATATTACTGAGAAATCTGTTCCAAGTACGGTGTATTGAGCATTTAAAGGGCAATCTGCCTATTGGTTTGTTTGCTTTGTAGGTGTCTAGCAGGAATTGTTTTGACCTAAGGAGAGGATGTATAGGTATGCAGAGAGTGGACAGAGAGGGACATTAAGAGGGTTTGTTAATTAGTGAACGGCCCATTTGTAGCTCAGATAGTTGGAGTAGTTGAAAGAATTCCAGCCAATGTAGTTGTTTAAGAGTGAGGCAGTGGTGACATTTCTAAGCAATTTGGTTGTAAATTTGTTCAGGTTTGGGTATAAGATTGGCTTAGAGGTGGGTAAATATAGGGGATAAGTAGAGTAAACAGAGGGTGGAGGTAGGCTTGGGCAAGAGAAGTCCTCGAGGTAGTGGATGGATATTTTTTGTTTCTATACAGTAGACCAAGTTTTTGATTTGTTTTTTTTTTTTTTATGCAGTGTTGGATATGAAGATCAAATTTTAGTTGGTTGTCTATTGTAATATCTAGGAGTTTGGTACAGGAGTTGGCATGAATGACAGTGTTCTTCAGGGAAGAGATGCAGAAGGAGGCACTAAGTTTAGACATAGATGAAGGAAGGAAAAGAAGTAATTTAGTTTTTTAGGGTTAAGGATATGTTGGTTGTTAATCAACCAGTGTTCAATGATGTTGAAAGAACTCCGAGTGAGGGTGTGGAGATCAGTGAGGTTATTAGAGCAGGTAACAAGGGTAGAATCGTCTGCAAACTGTATCAGTGAAGATGTGGAGCAGGCGGTGTGGAGATTGTTTGTAAAGATATTAAAGAGTAGCGGCCCTAAGATGGATTCTTGAGGGTCTCCTCTTTGGACAGATAGGAATGGAGAGCAGGAAGTTTGTCATCTAAAAGATTGTAGTCAGTTATTAAGATAGCTAGAGAACCAGAGAACAGTGGAGGAGGAGAGGTTGAGATCGGACAGTTTAGATAGGAGCTTAGGGTGGGAGATGATATCAAATGCCTTGAAAAGGTCCAGAAAAAGACATGACACCAGTTTATTGCTGTCTCTAGCCTCAGTGACAGACTGGGTGAAGAATAAAAGGGCTGTGGAGGTAATGTCATGGGGCCTGAAACCATGTTGAGAGAGGGTCAAAAGGTTTTCCTGAAGTAGGAATTTGAGAAGTTGTTTATGAATGCATTTCTCTAGGATTTGTGAGAGAGGGGAGAGGATGGCTATGGTTTGAAAGTTGGAGGGATCCGTGGAGTTACCTCCTTTGTGAAGGGGGAATATTATAGAAGGATTTCCAGATGTCAGGGACAGTAGATTCTTTGACAGAATGGTTTATAAGGATGATGATGGGATATGCAATAGTAATAGCTGCAAGTCTGAAAAATTGTGGGGGTAGGCTGTCAAAGCAGGGAGAACATGGTTTAAGTTTCAGTAAGAGGGATTTTATATAGGCAGTGGAGATGGGTTTTAGGGAAAAGGTAGTGGGGAGGCAGGTGGTGGGGACTTTTGTTTGGTTTTAGATAGGGGAAGTTAGTTTATGGATGGATTCTATGAAGTAAGTGTTAAGTAAAGTGGCAGTTTCAAGTGGTGTCTTACTGGGGAAAGGGTTTGGAGTAGTAGGCTTCCCTGGGTGAAGAATATTGCTCATCGTATGCCAAATGTTTTTAGGGTTTGAGTGATGGGTAGATTGGACTTCCTGATAGATTTTTTTTGTCCTGAACAATGTGTTTTTTGTGAGGTTTTTTAGTTCTCTGAATTTAAGGAGGAGAGAGGAGGATTTTGACTTTAAGGAGTGGGTCTCTTTGGTGACCCAGGGAGTGGGATTTGTTTTGACTCTAACTGTTCTAACAGGTGCTAGGTTGTTTAGTATGCTAAGGAAAGTATTGTTGAAGTCAAGAGCAGCATCATTTAGAGGAAGGTCATAGAGGTGTGACTAATTAACTAGAGAGAGTTGGTTGTTAAGGGTTTCCTTATTAAAGCTGTCTGGATTGTGGCATTCTCTGTAGAGCTGGGTTTTGGTGGTGTGGGGGGGCAGCCTTTGAATGAAGGTAATGAGGTGGTCACTTAATGAGTCAAGTAAAGTGGTAGGATTGTGGTAGTGATTAGGGTTGGATGTTAGTATCCAATCTAGAGCTGAGGATGTGTTTTTATTAATAAGGGTGGGGGTTGTAATAAGTTGACTGAAACTGTAGAGGCTGATACTAAGAGTGGGAGAATTTAGTGACAGTTTATTCTAATCAATGTTGACATCCCCTACTATGATTGTCTTGTAGGGAAAATGTTGGAAGATCCAGGATAGAATGGAATCTAGAATAGGTATATTGTTGCTAGGATGAATATATATGGCAGCAATAGCAATTTTTTTGTGTGAGTTAAGGTGACAGTTCAGAATGATAAGCTCCACTGGATGAAAGTCAGGGATGGGGAAGAAGATGGGGGCGAAGTTAAGTAGCTCTGAGTACAGGATAGCAACACTTCCCCCCTTTTTTGAATAGTTTGTCATGATGGAAGATGTTATAGCCAGGGGGTAGGATTTCAGAATTTGAGATATGAGGTTTGAGACAAGTTTCAGAAAGTGTTAAAATGGGCTATCCAAGCATGTAACTCAGTTATTTTATTGGTTAGACTTTGTAGGTTTATGGAGTAGATAGAGATATGTTTTGTTAGAGAGGAGGAGTGTTGATTTAAAGTAGTTGAGTTGGTGGCAGTGGGGGTAGTGCTATGGGATGGGCCAGGATTGGGGTGGATGTCTCCATCTAGCAGGAGTGTTGAAAGAAGATTAGGTTTAGTGTAATATATGTAGTAGCTAGAGGTTGTTACCTTATATTTGGAGGTAGATAGAGTATGTCTGAAATGTTTTATTTTGTAAAACTGAGTGTAGAAGGTAATATAGTGAGGGAGAGATTAGGAAGGGCAGGGTAATATTGTAGGATGGAGTATCAAGTGAAAGAGTGGGAGATAGTGAAAAACAGAATAGTTTAATCTGATAAGTATGAGAGGATGAGGAGAAAGGGGGCAGGAGGAAGTGTACTAGCATGTTGTCATATGATATAGGTGAAACAGGTAGATGAGAGACTGCAGGGATGACAGGAGGGAGTTGGAGTAGTGTATTAAGGTAGATATGGGAAGAGGTAAGTAGGTAAGAGCAAGAGAGAAATTGTTTGAAAGATGAAAAGTATAGGCAGAGGCGGAGCAAAGAGGAAAGTAATAGGTGTCTGGGAGTGATGTGCAAGCAGGGGGAGTGAATAGTATTACAGAAAAGAGTAAGAAAAAGGGAGGGATTAGAGCTAGGGTATGGACAGGCTATTATTGGTTAACTGGAGGTGGGGGAGGGTTTCAACAAGATGTTTAAAGGATAAGTTTAGGGTATTCAGGGGTAGGTGGGAATGGGTGTAGGGTACAGGAGCGGAGTGAGAATGAGCATAGCAAGGGCGAACACAGTGGGTTGAACCAGGGCTTCTAGGTGTTCGTGCAGTGTGAAAAAAAAACAATCTGTGGATTTAATTCATACAAAAATCTTACACTTTAACTGAGGTAGCTGCCAAAGATGAAGGAAAATATTAATTTAAAGTAAGTGGGAGTTAGTATTTTTTGTTTTGCTTTTTCTGTTGTGTATTTATTTACTGAGCAGTCAAATTAGTTAAGCAGCAGTTATTCCATGGCAGAGAACACAATACTAAAGGAATTTACGGCAACCAAAAATCAAGAGGCAGTCTTTATACTGAAGAGATAATGCTTTTTTCAGATGAGAGGCACAAAGTGCACCTACGTTAACCTTCAAGTGCTGTGGCTTTATCTTTTGCTTATTTGCAGTGTTGACCACAGCTGCACACAGTTTCCCAATTCTTCATACAGAGACCATGCATAAGAAAGTAGGATAAGCCAGCAGTAAAATCAGAGCAAGAAATAAAGAGGGGACACAAGAGAAAAGAAGAGAAAAAAGTGTCATTGGCTGTTACAAAACTTTGTTACTACAGGAGTTCTTATAAAAGTACAAAAGAAATTATCAATAAGCTGCACCTAGAGATGCTATGGTGAACTAAGTTCTTAACTCAAAAGATCCATTACAAAATGAATTGACCTTCAACACCTCTAAATGTAAGACTTAGAAATAACTACAGCCTGCATCACATATGATATGAACTGTTATTCAGTATGCTAAAAGATTCAGGTATCAAATGTGGAGTATAGTAGCTAAATGGCAGCTTAAGCACCATAAGTCATGATAAAGCAGCAGAAATAGTACAGTTCAGTACATATAAACAAATTCCACTTACATTTCATACACTTAATAGGTCATAATTAAAACTCATTGGACTATAAGCATAGGAATCAAGTCTCATGAGTGCTGCAATGCTAAACACAGTCACATTTACTTATACAGAGAGTGTACGCTACAACTAATATATCTACAGTACAATAGTACACTATTTGTGTCAAATTCTAGCATAAGCTGATGAATAAAAGCAGTTTCAGAAACACAGTTAAAACATAAAGCAATTCTTACACAAACAACCAGGGGAGACGATGTGCTGCAAATAGAATTTAAAAATGGCAACCTGAAGCTTAAGTTAATTTTACTGAAAAACCATAGGGCAACAGCTGATGAGGGGAAGGGGTTTTCTGTCAAGCTGGGAGATTATTAACAAGTAATATTTAGTCCTAGAACCAGGACTTCTAGGTGTTTATGCAGTGTGAAAAATAACAATCTGTGGTATGAATTCCTACAAATGTCTTGCACTTTAACTGAGACAACAGCCAAACATGGAGGAAAATATTCATTTAAAATAAGGGGAGTCAGTATTTTTTGTTTTGATTTTTCTGTTTTGTATTTATTTACTGAGCAGTCAAATTAGTTAAGCAGCAGTTATTCCCTGGTGGAGAACACAATACTAAAAGAATTTACAGCAACTAGAAATCAAGAGGCAGTCTTTATACTGAAGAGATGAAGAGATAATGCTTTTTTCAGATGAGAGGAACAAAGCGCACCTATGCTAACTTTCAAGGGCTGTGGCTTTATCTTTTACTTATTTGTAGTGTTGACCTTAGTTGACAACACATTTTCAATTCTCCATAGATCATTCACTCAATTTCAGCATCATTTTTTGATATGTGGTAAAGCAGAATCTGGTACTAACTCATCTTGCTCAGAAAATACCTGAAGGTCTCCAGATAACAGAATTTTCAACTGAAGTGGACACTACAAAAATATGATAGATATTAAAGTTCACAGCAATATATGAATAATATATGAATAAAAGAGTAATCAACAGACATAGGAAATCGTCAGACATGGGACCCAACCCAGTCTGGCTTTGTCAAGGCAAGATCATGGCCACTAAACTTGGTGGATTTCTTTGAGATGGTCACCAAGGCAATGAATGAGGGGAAGACTGTACAGATCACTTCTGTGGACCTGGCTAAAGCATTCAGTACAATACCCCACTCAGGTGTAGTTGACAAACTCACTAAATTGGGCATAAACCCCTACATAACTTACTGGATTGCCAGCTGGCTCACAGACAGGACCCAGGAAGACAGGATTTGTGGTACCATCTCCACTAAGAGACCTGTCACCAGTGGGAAACCTCAGGGCTCAGTGATGGGACTGCTGCTATTTAGCATCTATTTCTCAGAGGTAAAGACTACTCTCAAGAAACTTTGGCTGACCACGTTTGCAAATGATTACAAATTAGGAACTATCATAAAATTCCCCCATGACACGAAGATCTTATAAAAGGGGCTAACCCAGACAAATTACTGGTGCCAAAGTCATAGACAAAAACTCAATAAATTCAATTCCAAGAAATACATTATAGTGCCTTTTGAGAAAAGTGCCACCCAGGATACTTACTCCATTGATAAGACATCCCTTAGGACTGACCCAGTAGTCAGAAATCTGGGAACATATATAGACGTATATAGACATCTGAATTTTGACCAACAAGTGGTCAAGGTAATAAGAAAATCATTCTGTGTCGCCCAACTTATAAGTAAGGGCATGGCATCCAGGTCCAAAGAAGTCACAGTGCCACTTTATCCAGCCCTTATCAGACCCATCACTGAGTAAGGCACTTTTCAGCATATATCTAATCAGACATATCCAGTAGCTAGAACAGCCAAAAAGGTTCCTTACCAGGAGAATCCAGGGTATAAACACATGTCCTATAAAGATCACCTTCAATCCCTATCTCTATACTCCACCTTCTACAGGTTACTGAGAGGCGATCTATCCCTGGCATACAAAGAGCATCCTTGGATCCAGCTCTGATGGACTTTTTGCACATCTGCAAAACTAACAGAATTAGATCCATTAGATCCAAGAATTTATATTTTGCTTGTGACATAAATAAGACATGTTGGTGAAACAGATGTGTGTGTCTCAGAGGATCTCCATGATCTGGAATAGGTTTCCCATCCATGTGAAGCAGAGTCCATCCTTAACCCTATTTAAGTAATACCTTGACCAATGGATGGGAAATCAGAAATTCACTATGGGTCTGGCCCCCATGTCTCTGATAGACAGAGGCAGACAATGATGCCCAAACTAAGATACCCCCCATAACCTCTAGAAACTTCCTGACATACCCACTCCTAACAAATGCCCATGATACATAGGGACACAATTGGGTTGGATTTCATGGCTATGCTTATAAAGGCCCTGGCGGTCTTTGGCCTATAACTACCAATGATATTACATTCTCCTGGGAAAACATACTGTAGATTAGTTAGAGGACAGCATATGGCACTAATTATTTCAGGGAAATCATCATGTATACAGGTAATTCTTTATATTTCAGTTGTTTAGTTGTTTATCTTTGGGCCATGTTGTTTTTGCAACTTCTAAATGGTTTGCAGGTCTCTGCTGCGCATATATATATATATATATATAAAGTTTAGAATCCCATACAGGCACAAGAATTTCCTTAGCCCCTTCAGTAAACAGGTACTTGCTTCCTCTTACCTACTACCTTCCCTAATCTACAATGCACCTATATTTACTAATCTCTCATCTTCCCTAAATGCTCAACTAGAAACTTGTTACAACAAAGCTGCCAAATTTGCCTCTAATACCAAACATTTTACCCACCACTGTACTGCCCTTCACTATCTCAACTGGCTTGAACTGCCTCACTACCTCTCCTACCTACAACTGACTACAGCCCACAAATTAATCTTTAAATCATCAGACTTTCCTGCCCTTAGCTATATTTTCAGTGGCTACCAACCAAATAGGGCTCTCAGATCCAAGAATCAGCACCTTTTGCTGGTCCATAAACCACTCCTGTCTGATGTACAACATCTATACTCTTGTTCTGTTGCCAAGGCCTGGAATACCCTACCTTTGACTGTTAGAACTACAAAAAATCCTGACACTTTCAAAACCTCCTTAAAACACTTTCTTTTTTTCCAAGAGGAACTGTACCTGCACCTTATCTCCTTCCCTCAAATCACAATCAGCCTCTTGTCTAACATAGATACTCATATGACAAGTAATATACCTAATACAATGTGTATTGCCTTGCTACTTTATGCTGTTTGAGTTATCTATACTAAGGCCAGGTGTAAGCCTCACTACTAACCACTGTTAGAACTTCTCTATATTTGTATGCGTTGTGCTGAATTAAGTCTTTTTGTTATCATTTCAGTTTAAATTGCTAAACTAGGCTGTATATAGCACTGAAATAAACTTGGTCCAACAGTATACAGCCCGGTAACAAACTTACTTCAATTGTATCTACTTCATGTCACACTACTGCTGTTTATTCTCCTGTAATATACTTAGCCAAATGTATTTGCTTTATGCTAATGCACTAGTTATTGTATCTATTGCATGTTTTCTGTTTCTTGTTACCTGTGTAGCTTTTATCCCTGATCCTCTACAGAAAATGGGCTCTTTGGCCCAGTGGACTATCCCAGTAAACAAATGCAAATAAATAGATTAATAATATGGCAGACGTTTCATGCGCTCCTGGCAGTAGTGGCAGTGTGCACCATACTGTAAGGTAAATAAAAAGTATATGCCCTTTTCCCCACTGTAGTGTGATCCTGGAATTAGTGTATATAGTTGGGGAGGTGTAGACCTCACCTAGTTTGGTTTTATATTGTGCAGTGTCTGTTCAGAGGGTAAGTAAATAGTTTTTAAGTTTTGGAAAGAGTTAATCAGTGGTGTTGTAAGTGTGCATGTCTATGGCTTAAAATTCAGTACTCTGAAATTCAGCACGGTAAGCTTTCAGTATAATGAAACTCAGTCAAATGAGTTTTCAGTATTTAGAAAATTAGGTATTGTGGTCTCAGTCAAATGAAATTCATTATTTTGAGTTTTCAGTCATATGAAGTACATCTGTTTCTGAAACTTCATTTCATGAGTAAGATGGGTTACTGGTACATTGTTGGTGGTTACATGCATTGTATTTCAATAGGTATGAAGAAAATTACCTTCATGGACTCATAGGAGCTTAACATAAGGGTGCATTGACAGAACTGTTTCCCTGAACATCTTCACTTATCTGTCGTCTGACCTAATTGTGGATCAGTAATTGGATGCACATTTTTCATTATATTTTGTGTAACAATGTCTTGAATTCAGTGCTTGCTGACATTCTGACTGGATATTCACTTTCTTGCCGATACTTTTCTAAGCACTGTTGTGATATATTCAGCACTTGTGGAGTCCATACATATAGCTTCTGACTTTATAGTACACATCTATTACTAACAGAAGCCCTGTGTCTGTTTTGGAACCCTTATTATTAGTATGAATACATTGCCACAGTGCAGATGAACATTCCAAAGACAGAAATGCTAACACTGTTTTTTTTTATTTATTTTTTTTGCATAACTTCTAACTAAATTCTCAGTACCCCTATATGTGTTAAGCATTCATAATAAAGTATAGGCGAGGGTTTTCATTCTGTCTTTTCCCAGTCACCCCTTATATGATACATTTAACAGTGTGGAATGTCATATTTCAATAACTGAAAGTCTGGATTGAAAAAAATGATAATTTGTTTTGGAATTTGGATAGCTTATTTTCCTTGAAAAGAAAGTCAGAATACAGCAAGTCATCATATTTAATCCTGTTTTTCATAAGTAGATCATGCATGCAAATCCGGGTTTCAATTTGCACCAATGTGCAATGAGCAAAGTCCTATCTAGAGATTGCATCAGCTGAGTCCACATCAGTTTTGCTTCATGTTATATATGACAGTGTATCAACATTTTTATGCCACTAAATTATTTATACTCACTTATATAAAACAGCTACTTGTAGTACGGATTACCAGTATAATCTATCTATGTCCACCGTAGAAACCGCTCCTAATGGGATAATACATAGCAAGACTATAGCTAGGGTCATATGTATGAACGTTTTTATTATGGAGGCTTATGCTGTCATACAAATGTCAGCACCACAAAACTCTATTGGAACCACACAAATGTTAGAACCACAAAACTGCACTGGAACTGCATGAATGTTAGCACCACAAAACTGCATTGGAACCATACAAATGTTACCACCACAAAACTGCATTGGAACCACACAAATGTTAGAATCACAAAACTACATTGGAACCACACAAATGTTAACATAACAAAACTGCATTGGAACCACACAAATGTTAGCACCACAAAACTGCATTGGAACCACACAAATGTTAGAATCACAAAACTACATTGGAACCACACAAATGTTAACATGACAAAACTGCATTGGAACCACACAGATGTTAGCACCACAAAACTGCATTGGAACCACACAAATGTTAGAACCACAAAACTGCATTTGAACCTCACAAATGTTAGCACCACAAAACTACATTGGTAGCCTATTTACAGCTTCATAAGATGTTATACACTTAGCAATGACACTCAAGATAACTATAGTGTGGCAGAGCAAAGTGACAAATTGCTTTTAAAGCTGTTGGCTGGTTAGCTGTGTGCTTCTCTTCTTGCTGCCATTTGTGTGGAAGTGAACAATATGTGACAGTGCAATACACTGGGGCAGATTAAACTGCCAATGAACTAGAAAGAATTATGATGATGTTATTGATGATCCCACCCAGCAAAACCATTTGTCGAGGTGAATGTCTTGATTCTGTTTCTTAACTACAGTAATATTTCAGTCATGATTTTCAGCCCATCATAACCTCTGTGTTGTTATTGGCAAATATCTTAGGTCTTCTCTATGTTTTTCTGCTAATCATGCAATAAAATAGCACTAATTCCATAGATGAATACAAGCCTAACTGCCCTGAAGGGCTATTTTACGTGTAGCTAATAACCTGTGATCAGGATTAAAACCCTGTACTATGCATCTATATGGTGAAGATTCCAAACCATTATGCCAAGGCTACCCAAATAGGGTGAATCATCATTTTTCTCCACAGGTATCTACATAAATAATAGCTATGCAATGATGGATCAAAATAGGTTAGTACTTCATGTTATGTATAGTTCCATTTTATCTCCTGAAAGCATGTTTCCATCCATCCATTTCCTCTCAGATACTCTCACAACAATATATACAATGGCTGTTGCTCCATTGAAAATTTCTGTAAAAATGCCTGCTAGTAAGCTACCATTTTTGAAATATGGCATCATCTGTGACTCATCACATTGTACATTTTCCTTTTATCTACAAAGCTTATTCTTGCTCTTCACATTTCACATTTCCCAAACATGAAATGTTATCTTTAAAGAATTCATACTTGCCTTTATCAGTTTTATGCCTATAGTCTATTAACTTGTCTATGACTCTTCATAAATGATCTGTTTTACTTTTTTTTTCTTAGTTCTCCACCAATACTACAATTACATCTTGGTACTGGTGTCAAATAGCAATTCCCATGACTACTTGGGCCATTGCTTCCTGTCAAGCACCATGTATGCTCTGTAAGCAAGTTCATTATACTGGATCAATTTCTTTCCTGTATTGTTGAGGTCTTCCTTAGAAAAGTATTTTATTTCCATGCAGGCATTCAGTTGTTTCATGGTATTTTTTTATTTGAACCCTTAGCTTTTATATCCAATCAGTAATTATGAAATCTCCCATATGTGAATATTCCCAATTTACGTTACTTCAGCACTAGTAATATAGATGCCACCTGGTCAATAATGGGTTGTCCTAGAACTTGGCAGTTTATGCTCTGCTATTTCAATATTTCAGCATGTGGCTGCCTAGAGCAAACTCAGGTTGCTTGATATATTATTCCCTGTATTTTTATATTTTGAATGCTTACTGTTGCAACATTGGCTGATTGTTTTCCTATTTTGCTTTCAGGCTCTTCTTGCTGTGGTATCCAATGATTGTACTGAACTATGCAGTTGTACTGAATTGTTTGGATGCACTTTAGCATGAGTCAGCTGTTACATTGTAACTTCTAGCTTTGACATTTCTCTGGCAACCCTGGCTTCACTGGCAGCCATGATTTCTGTTGTTTAGTCTTCACTATGTATCCTGGAGATGTTGGATGTTCTACTTATTCCAATTTTGGCATTTCTTGTATAAATGTGGCTCGTGTGTGTGTGTGTTTGTGTGTGTGTGTGTGTGTGTGTGTGTGTGTGTGTGTGTGTGTGTGTGTGTGTGTGTGTGTGTGTGTGTGTGTGTGTATATGTATGTGTGTGTGTATTTGTGAGGGGTCCCAATTATGCACTGGAGATTCTGGTCTGTTTCAGGTGTTTCTTTATACGTTCCACTCAAGTACAAGTTTCACAATTTCAGTTATTCAGCTTTTATTTTTTCAGCATTTCCAGCTTTTTGTATTTCTTCAAAAAACCTAGCTCCTTTGTTGTATGAATAGCTCTTTAAACTGTGCTTTTTAACATGCTGTCCCAAAGTCACTGGATTTTGACAACTTTCTATGTATTTATTTATTTAATTTTGTATTTGTGCTCATTATTTCACTACCTTAAGTAAGACAGTAGCAGGAATCTGAGTGCTGTGATTATTCCGTTAATATCATTCAGTTCTGCAAGTCATGCTTGGACATGTATTTGGTCTGAATTAATGGTCCTGGATCCTCATTTAGTCCATTACTTTTTATTGAGTAAGGGTCACCTACATTTGGTAATAACACGGTTTGTCAAGACAACGTTACTGTTTTTTTCTGCTTTTTATTGTTTATTGTTAAGAACTGATTTAGTAAACTGCTGCTGGGCTGTTTTTCTAGAGTCTTGAATGAATTATTTTGTAACAGTTAATCATGTCCATTTGAATTTATCTGTAAAGTAAAATACCTTCGTGCTAATTTGTATATCTGCCTTTTGTACTGAACTGTTGTATTATAATGGCTGTTTTGATATCATTTGAATTAGTAGTTAGAGTTCACTTGCTTTAAATGATGGGATTATAAATATGGAAAAACCATACTTGGAAATGACATAGACAACTCATGGGAAAGTTGCATGTGTGGAATGGTGGCAGAAAAGAAAATTGGAAGTACAAAGGGTCATGTCATACCAGATTAAAACATCATAGCTAAAAAATCTAAAAATGTATAACTGCATCATTAAGATGGATTCACACAGGGAAATCATGATGGTCATGAGGAAAATGGACAAATAAGCAAGAATGACAGGCAGCCTGGGGAATCTGAGAGTAGCGTGTGAGAAACATTTGAATACATCGGGGTAGAGGAATAGATACGGTAAGCAGTGCAGAAGGGGAACATGTGAATTGGCTGGGTTCAACACAGAATAACAAAATACACTACCAATAATCAAGGTGAACCATGCATAATGACTTCCTCTTATTCTCTGTGTGATAGTGTAAAGTAAAATAAATGTTTTATTTTTGTTATGTAACTCATTCCTTAGCCACCTCTTCAGATCTCTCAGAAAGAAAAAGAAAAAAAAAAAAAAACATTGCAGACTCATAATTAAGGCTACAGTCTTCATTCCAATTTATTATCCTTCAGTCACTTTATCTTGGAGAAGAGGATTGTGATTCCTTGCAGTAAAATGTTTTCTTCTAAATTTTGAAAATCCTAAATGATGCTATGAGGGGTCAGCTTTGTAGTATATAGTGGAATAAAGCTCCGGCTATGACCCATCTAAACCTGGATGAGTCAGTCGCTTAACCACTAGGGGAGGTGACTGGGAAGAGAGTAGAATTATGATCCAGATCCTGCTCACCTGTCTCTGGGGAAGGAGATGAGGGGCACCTTTCTAGGATGTGAAGTCTGCCTTGCATCCCTGGCAGAGTTGGACTATGGTCCAACTGACCTATCTTCAAATAAGTGCCTAGATAGTGGAGTATTTGGTTTGCAAGAGAGAGGTATGATGTTCCACAGCCTGCTCACCTCTCTTTGGGGTAAGAGGTTGAATGGTGTACTCACAGAGCATGATGTCTGCAATAAAACCCCTAGTGGAGACTGTCTTTGACCCAGCTGACTCATGTTTGGCTAGCTGCCTGGACACTAGTGAAAGTGGCTTTGGAGAGAGTGGAATGATGAGAGAGAAAGCCTGCCCACATGTCTCTGAGGAAGGTGACGAGGGACACATGAGCAATATATGACATCTGCACTGATATCCCTGCAGGAGGCTGACTGTATCCCAGCCATCCAGTGTTTCACTAGCTGCCAGAGCACTGGAGGATGAGTCTTGGAAGAGAGTGGAAATGATAAAGCAGAGGATGCTCACCTCTGTCTAGAGAAAGAGATAAGAGGCACATGCAATGGGGCCCAACTCTGTATTGAAATCCCTTGTGGATACTTGGAATTATCTGAATTGCTAGCATTCACATGTGAAGGGCATTTGAGAGCTTTTTCTAAGGGAAGTATAAGATATGTCCTCTTATATGCCTATTGTGCATCATTCTTTGAGAAGTATGAGGCAAGCACAATGGGGAATGGATCTGGAAGGACCTGTTCCCTCAGTAGCATGACAGCATTGTCCCATGTTGTTTATCTTTTGTCCGTAAGTGAAATGAGTGAACCATAGGGCTGTCACGTGCAAGTGGAACAAATAGATCAAATAGATAGGCAAGAGTTTAATAGTCAACTGGGAATGAAGAGCAAATGAAAACAAAACAAAACATTACATTAAAAAAGTTACTAGTAGTAAACCATGCACTCAGAAGTGGACAAGTTGTTAATGAATGAGTGAAAAGGAAAGACAGAAACCTTTTTAAAGTTCCGTTGACACCACTGGTGGACTATTTCAGCTATTTTTTGAAGTTAACCTAGCTTCAGTCACGTTAAACATATTAATCTTAGTGGTTTCAATTTCTTTTCTTCCTTATGTGTCAGTGAAACTATTAATTCAAAGTTTCCTAATGGAGATCTACATTTAAGACAACCCAAAGGACAAACATCACCTTCATGGGACGTGAATTAACTTTGCCTCATACTGAAATTTGAAATTAGGTGCATTCAGTGTATCTCACACAAAAAGCCCTTTGCTTGCAATTAGATACTCCAGAATGAATTATTTCTGAATTGCAATATCTGATGTATGAGTATCAACATATAGTGTTCATAATGACATATCACCATTTAAAACTAATCCAGAAGTGATTCCTACTATGTCCCTGAATCAGTTAGGTCAACTAGTATTTTATTCTGATTCGCCAAATTGTACAGAGCTCTTATTTACTTCAGATGTTCATCGGAAATTAAGATATCATAAGAGCAAAACTCATAAACTCTTTCTCCTTCATGAAGGAAAAAAGGGAAGTGCTTGTTGCTAAGCAAATATTATCAAAATGGTTGGCCCATTGTACTGCCTTTTGTAGCAGTAAGTACAACAAAATGCTTCTTGGCCTTCATCTATGTTAAACGGAATCACTGTAAGAATTGTATATTAAAGGTTTTGTTAAATTAAACAACATGCAGCTTGAAAAGATCACAAAAACAAAGCAAATACAAGCAAACAAAAAATATAAATATTTTTGCACGGGATAAGCACCCCTGCACACCCTTATAGTGGTTTACGTACCACCATCACTGAACCTATATATATATATATCTGCTCCATGGTTGCAGGAGTCACATTTAAACAGACCTCTGCTTCTTCTTCTTTCTTCTTCTTTCGGCTGTCTGTCTGTCTAAACAGACCTCTGCTAATAACAGAAATCTATGAGATTCTGATGAAGTTCACCAAAAGAAAGGCTGTCAAAACACAACTGTGAAATCACAGGTCAGTCAAATGCAGAACAACCCCTTCCAAGCCATGTTGTTTTTTAATGTATCTACTAGCTAGTTAGGCCCACTGGACATGAGCGCCCATTTCAGGAGTGACCAAGGAGCACTATCTTATTAAGTGACTTTCTCAGAGTCATACAGTAAGTAAATATAGGCTGGAGGAATTAAATATCAGTCCACTTTCTGTCAGTGCAGGAGCTGCTTTTCAGTGATACACTTTACAGATATTTCTGATGGTGACAATTTGGAGGCATCAGTTTGAACAACTGTCTCAACATTCACTAAACCTGGTAAGTTAGAAGGTCATTCTAGGTGTCATTCAGGGGCAATTGTAGTAAAGGGGATCCTGAAAATTTTCTTCTCTTGTTAGTTATTTCCCATTTGAATTTCTATCCAAATGTAGAATTTACCACTGCAGTAACTCCTCCAATGTGAGACAGCGCATCTATGTGAGCACACTCACCAGAACAGTAGAGCTCTAAGCAAAGGTCACTGGAGCAGAAATGCTACCTTCTATTATCATCTGTTAAGAAATTATAAACTCCTATGAAACTTTGAATGAAAATATGCTGAGTCACCAAAGTGCTGAACACAAATAGCCATAATTTCACAAGGGCAAAATCTCCAACTGCAAGTATTGTATGCAGGGTGGCAATCTCTCTACAGCCTCCATGTATGTGACACACAAAAAAGAAATTTGTGGACGTGTTCACTGGGAAACCAGGGAGCACCCACCTGGTGCAGCACCAGGTGGATACAGGAACCTGAAGACCTATCAGGCAGGCCCCTTATAAGGAGCCTGAGAGAGTCAAACAGACTCTGAGGGAAGAGGTACAGGAGATGTTGGAACTAGGGGTGATTCAGAGTCCAAAATTCCTTGGGCCTCCTCAGTGGTACTGGTGCCAAAGAAGGATGGCAGCACCAGGTTCTGTGTGGATTACAGTAAATTAAATAGTCACATAGAGGCAGATGCTTACCCCATGCCTAGGACAGATGAGGCCCTAGAGCAGCTGGGTGGGGCTAAGTATCTTACAACCATTGATCTTACCAAGGGTTACTGGCAGGTGCCCTTGACTGCCAGTGCTAGAGAGAAGTCAGCCTTTGTGACTCCTTTTGGCTTGTATGAGTTCACAAAGATGCCCTTTGGGATGAAGAATGCACCAGCGACTTTCCAGAGGCTGGTAGATCATGTCCTAGCAGGAGCAGGAGGGTTTGCCCTTGCTTACCTAGATGAAATTGCTATCTACAGCCATTTCTGGCAAGAGCACCTTCAGCATGTCATGGAGGTGCTGTGCAGACTACAGTGGGCAGGGTTGACCATTAAGCCGAGCAAATCTCAGGTGGGTATGGCAGAGGTCTCCTACCTAGGACATAGAGTAGGGAGTGGTAAAATAATTCCAGAACCTGCCAAAGTGGAAGCCATTCAGGCATGGCTTGCACCTGTTACCAAAAAACAGGTGAGGGCATTCTTGGGGACAGCAAGTACTACAGAAATTTAATTCCCAATTATAGTACCATAGCTGCTCCCCTCACAGACCTGACAAGGAAGAACAGGCCAGATAAGGTAGTGTGGACCCCAGCATGTGAGCAGGCATTTCAGAGGCTTAAGGAAGCTTTGGGAGGACCCCCTGTGTTAGCCAGTCCAGACTACAGCAAAGACTTTGTTGTGCAGGTGGATGCTTCAAACCATGGGGTGGGGGCTGTACTTAGCCAAATTTCTTCAGAGGGAGAAGAGCACCCAGTGGTTTATCTCAGTTCTAGGCTCCAACCCAGGGAGGAATGCTATGCAGTGGTTTAAAAGGAATGTCTAGCCATAGTGTGGGCACTACAAAAACTTCAGCCTTATCTGTATGGAAGAAAATTCACTGTGATGACAGATCACAATCCTCTAACATGGTTAAACAGTGCCAGTCAGCAAAATGCCAAGTTGCTAAGATGGATTCTGGAATTGCAATCATATGATATGTCAGTGCAGCACCGCAGTGGGAGTAGCAATGCCACTGCAGATGGGCTCTCAAGACAGGGAATGGGGTGAGGTGCACCCAGATAGACCTGACACTCTCAAGTGATATTTCTCAAGGGGCACTTGAAAAACTTGTTTGAATTCCCCGGGAGGGAAGAGATGTGACGATTGGGGAGGGATGGGCGAAGACTGCCAGCCTAGTCAAATAGAATTTGATATATAATTCTGTCATTTGTAAATAAATGTAAAATACAGGCATGTTTTCTTGAGTGTAAGAGAATACTGTGAAATGTGGAACTACAAAATATGTGACAACATTGCAATCTACTGCCCCAGTGAAGCATGCTGTGACCCTTTCATGTTAGAATTCAGCTGCAGTGAGTCTGGATGAAGGTTTCATGCCCGTTGTCTTAAGGCTAAAGTTTATGACCAGAGTTTACATGTGGATGCTGCTTTATTGCTCTGGTTTCTGTTAGAGTATACATGTGAAATGTCTTTTATTGTTATAAGTTTCTGAGCAGGTGTTAGATTGCTAAATAATGCAGCTTGTTTGCCTGGGAAAACCTAAGTGTCAACATGATGTAATTTGGGAGGGACCCAGCAGACATGTTTGTTAGTAATGTTTAAATACTATTTCGCACAAGAGACTGAGAGCATTTTGATCCTGGATATCTAACTCAGCACTCTGCCTAAGTTCACATGTAAGTTTTTAGCACTGTGATTTATTTTAGGAATAGTTAAAGCTAGTAAAGATTAATTAGATATTTTTCTTTGAAATCAGACCTGTCCTACTGTATTATTTTAAGTTTATGTGTGATCTCTGAACTCTTAGATATCTCTGTGGTGTAGTAGTTTTTTCTTGTGTTTTAATTATTTAATATTAAATATTTTTAAAACCTTCTACCTGTGGCTGGTTTGTGTAGAGATAAGCTCTAGAGTACATTGCATATTTATAGAGGTTATTGTAATAGGCCACTCTAAAGTAAGCCTTGACTGTTAGTCATACTACCATTGGGTTATAATATTTCGCAGTAATAATTGGACACCCTTTTAAGGGCCTTTTAGTAGCTGATATTATTAGCTGGGTGGTGGCAGTAATTACTACCGTATGGTCTGGGTATAGGGGAACAGCTGGAGAATCTGTGTCAGCCTTTCCCAGGAGTGTCTGTGTGGTTGTATAACCTCTTCTCAAAGTGTGTGTGTGGTGTTTCAGCTACTTGGCAGGGACACGGAGCACTGGTTGGGCAGAGAGGGTACTGGAGGTTTTAGCGTGCCCATCTAGGCTGAGACCTGGACCCTATAGCTGTGCCAGTGAGGAGTCTTATTGGGGACCTTGTAAGCAAAGGGGCAACCCGCCCCAGACTGACTGTGATCTTTGTGTGCACTTAAGGGAAATTGTATTTTACTGTGTGTATTAGTTATCCTTTCCTCTCTTCTATGAGATGACCTCCCTGGTCTAAATGGTGAGGATTGAGGCTCCTTGACTGCTGGGCCAGGGCGTGGTCATCACAAGTGTTTGGCAGTGGTAGGATCTACTTCACATACTAATTGGCTTGTAGTGGTGTGGATAGAGCAAATTCCTGTAGCTTATGTACAGTGATCTCTAAAAGTGCTTTGTACTCTAAAACAGCCATGCAGTGTATACTCAGAGTTCAGAGCACAATTGTTTTATTTCTTTTGTTAGCTTAGTGTTAGTCAGGTGAGCAGGCAGCATATCAGCAGAAGAGTATGGAAAGCTGACAAGGAGCCAGCTGGTGGAGATGTGCCAGGCTAGGGGACTGGTGCATGGAAACCTGACTAAAGCAGATCTGATTGCAGCCTTGGTTACAGCTGCATCAGAAAACTGCAGCCTGGAGGACGATCAGACTGACAGTGGAGATACAATATCCTCAGAGAATGGACAACTCAACCTTTCTGCAGTGGACTTAAAAATCCAGCTGGAGCTAGAGAGACTTGAGTTGGAGGCCAGGTGTATGGAACTACAAGCAGCTGAGAAAATGAAGAATCTACAAGCTGAGGAAAATGAATGGCAGAGGAGGCATGAGAGGGAAATGCTGACTCATCACCAGAGTCATGGAGGTAATGGGGAAGGGACTAACTGGACCCCAGAAGCACAAAAGGTCACTAAATTTCTTCCACAGTTTAAAGAGGGGGATAATTTTGATAGCTTCATTCATATGTTTGAGCAGGTATGTAAACAGTATGAAGTTGACCAAGGGCCCTGGGTATGGTTCCTGACCTCCTTACTCCATGGTAAAGCTGTAACTTCTTTAGGAAAAATGCATGTCACTGACTGTTTTGAATATACTGCTGTAAAAAGACATTTATTAGAATGTTTTAAGCTAATACCTGAAATGTATAGGAAAAAGTTATGTGAGTATAGACACAAGGCAAATGAAAATGTATGTGAATATGTTGCTGAACTGAGCACTTATTTTCATAGCTGGGTGAGTGGATGTCAGGTCACCACTTTTGAAGGGCTGGCAGACCTTTTGGTAAGGGAACAAGCCCTTAGCATGTTGCCTGAGGACATGAGGATCTGGTTAGCTGATAGACAGTGTGCTACTTCAGAGGAGTTACAGAAGAAGGGAGACCTATACCTAGCGAGCAGGGCAACTCTGCACAAGAAAGGGACCCACAGTACTGCTCATGGGACTAAAGGAACCTATGTTGGGCAGCACAGAATCTGCCAGTAGCAGGGGAAGCCACTAGTCCAGGTAACATCCAGGAGCTAGGGTTAAATGTTTTGAATGCAACCAGTGAGACCATGTGGCATACAGATGTCCCGGGAGGCAAGGAGGGGAACCAAATGTGAGGGAGCCAGTAAGTGGGAAAGATAAAATGCCAACAGTGGGTTGTCTTGAAACAGCAGGTTTATGGAACTACCATTTTGCAGATATCTTGAGAGGGAAGAATTTGGATGAGGCAGTGCTATGTACTTATGCAGTTACTTGCAGTGAGGCTAGGAGACAAGCATGTGGGTCTGGTAGCCTGGAGGAGACCCAGACAGACTGCATACTTGCAGCCAGTACTGCGTAGGTGGTTACTTCAGGGAGTGAGCTACAATGTAGCAGTGAGACTGAATGTGAGCCACAGCTGATTGTGGGTATGGATGTTCCCTTGGACAGGGTAACTGCAAAGGTAGAGGTGAGTAGTAGTACCAAGGCTGATAGTGAGGCACCACTGTCAGAGGAGGTCATACATCCTGTGGAAGAGGAGCTGAGAAGGGTTACAAGGAGAGACTTGAGACAGGCTCAGCTCTCAGACCCTACATTACAAGGCTTGAGGCAGGTAGCTAGGGAGGCACCTGATTCTCAAGGGAAGGGGAATCTGTATACTGGAACAAAGGGTTACTGTACAGGGAGTGGACCCCTGAGGGAGGGCTAAAAGGTGAGAGAGTACAGCAGTTGGTAGTGCCTAGAGCTTACTGTCTGGCACTTCTAGCCATAGCCCATAATATTCCCTTTGCAGGTCATATGGGCATAAAACATACAAAGAGGCATATTATGCAAAACTTCTATTGGCTTGGAATTTCCAGAGATGTAACAGGGTACTGCAGGACCTGTGAGCAGCGCCAAAAGGTAGGCAAGGCAGAAGACAAGGTGAGAGCTCCTTTGATGCCTTTGCCTGTGATTGAGGAGCCATTTCAAAGGGTAGCTATTGATATTGTTGGTCCTCTGAGTACCCCGAGTTCCACAGGGAAAACGTTTATCCTAGTGATTGTAGATTATGCTACAAGATACCCTGAGGCAGTGGCTTTGTCCTCTATTGAGGCCAAGAAGGTGGCAAATGCTTTGCTAGAGATTTTCAACAGGGTAGGTTTCCCAAAGGAAATACTGTCTGACAGAGGTACCAATTTTATGTCAGACCTGCTGGCTTGTCTGTGGAAGTCCTGTGGGGTGAAGCACTTGAAGATCATCCACTATCATCCCCAGACTAATGGTCTTGTTGAGAGGTTAAACTCTACAATCAAGTCCATGCTACGGGCATTTGCAGATCAGTTTAAGAGGGAGTAGGACAAATATTTGCCCCATCTGTTGTTTGCCTACAGAGAGGTTCCCCAGGAATCCACAGGTTTTTCACCATTTGAGTTGCTGTATGGGCATAGGGTGAGGGGACCTCTAGATTTAATTTGAGAGGAGTGGGAAGGTGAGTATGAGTCTCACAAGGAGTCTGTTGTGGGATAAGTCCTGAACCTCAGGGTAAGGCTCAGAGAACTCATGGACTTGGCCCAGGAGAACCTGGCAGAAGCCCAGCAACATAAAAAGGTGTGGTATGGCAGGAATGCTCAAGCTAGGGGAATATGCTGGGGGGCAACAGGTAATGGTTCTCATTCCTGTCAGACACAACAAGCTGCAAGCAGCTTGGGAGGGACCCTACAAGGTGGTAAAAAAGGTAAGTGATGTTAATTACATGATGGAACTGCTAGGCAGAAGGCAGGGGCACAAATTGTGCCATGTTAACATGATGAAACCTTACCATGATAGGAAGGCCCTTGTGCTGAGCATTTGCAGTGGATTACAGGAGGAGTCTGAGAGAGATCTTGTGACTGATCTCCTCAGTAAGGCTTGGGCTGACACCTCGGTGGAAGGGGTAGCAATGTCCCAGCAGCTATCTTCTGCCCAGGTACAAGAAATCAAAGCAGTGTTGCAGAAATTTGTGGACGTGTTCACTGGCAAACCAGGGGGCACACACCTGGTGCAGCACCAGGTGGATACAGGAACCTGAAAGCCTATCAGGCAGGCCCCTTATAAAGTGCCTGAGAGAGTCAAACAGACTCTGAGGGAAGAGGTACAGGAGATTTTGGAACTAGGGGTGATTCAGGAGTCCAACTGTCCCTGGTCCTCCCCAGTGGTACTGGTGCCAAAGAAGGATGGCAGCACCAGGTTCTGTGTGGATTACAGGAAATTAAATAGTCACATGGAGGCAGATGCTTACCCCATGCCTAGGACAGATGAGGCCCTAGAGCAGCTGTGTGGGGCTAAGTATCTTACAACCATTGATCTAACAAGAGTTACTGGCAGGTGCCCTTGACTGACAGTGCTAGAGAGAAGTCAGCCTTTGTGACTCCTTTTGGCTTGTATGAGTTCACAAAGATGTCCTTTGGGATGAAGAATGCCCCAGCGACTTTCCAGAGGCTGGTAGATCATATCTTAGCAGGAGCAGGAGGGTTTGCCCTTGCTTACATGGATGATATTGCTATCTACAGCCATTTCTGGCAAGAGCACCTTCAGCATGTCAGGGAGATGCTGGGCAGACTACAGTGGGCAGGGTTGACCATTAAGCCGAGCAAATGTCAGGTGGGTATGGCAGAGGCCTCCTACCTAGGACATAGAGTAGGGAGTGGTAAGATAAGTCCAGAACCTGCTAAAGTGGAAGCCATTCAGGCATGGCTTGCACCTCTTACCAAAAAGCAGGTGAGGGCATTCTTGGGGAAAGCGGGGAACTACAGAAATTTCATTCCCAATTATAGTACCATAGCTGCTTTCCTCACAGACCTGACAAGGAAGAACAGGCCAGATAAGGTAGTGTGGACCCCAGCATGTGAGCAGGCATTTCAGAGGCTTAACGAAGCTTTGGGAGGACCCCTTGTGTTAGCCAGTCCAGACTACAGCAAAGACTTTGTTGTGCAGGTGGATGCTTCAAACCATGGAGTGGGGGCTGTACATAGCCAAATTTCTTCAGAAGGAGAAGAGCACCCAGTGGTTTATCTCAGTTCTAGGCTCCAACCCAGGGAGGAATGCTATGCAGCGGTTTAAAAGGAATGTCTAGCCATAGTGTGTGACCTACAAACTTCAGCCTTATCTGTATGGAAGAAAATTCACTGTGATGACAGATCACAATCCTCTAACATGGTTAAACAGAGCCAGTCAGCAAAATGCCAAGTTGCTAAGATGGAGTCTAGGATTGCAAGCATATGATATGTCAGTGCAGCACCGCAGTGGGAGTAGCAATGCCAATGCAGGTGGGCTCTCAAGACAGGGATTGGGGTGAGGTGCACCCAGAGAGACCTGACACTCTCAAGTGATATTGCTCAAGGGGCACTTGAAAAACTTGCTTGAGTTCCCTGGGAGGGAAGAGATGTGACGATTGGGGAGAGATGGGCGAAGGCTGCCAGCCTAGTCAAAAAGAATTTGATATATAATTCTGGCATTTGTAAATAAATGTAAAATACAGGCATGTTTTCTTGAGTGTAAAAGAATACTGTGAAATGTGGAACTACAAACTATGTGACAGCATTGCAATCTACTGCCCCAGTTAAGCATGCTGTGACCCTTTCATGTTAGAATTCAGCTGCAGTGAGTCTGGATGAAGGTTTCATGCCCATTGTTTTAAGGCTAAAGTTTATGACCAGAATTTATATGTGGATGCTGCTTTATTGCTCTGGTTTCTGTTAGAGTATACATGTGAAATGTCTTTTATTGTTGTAAGTTTCTGAGCAGGTGTTAGATTGCTAAATAATGCAGTTTGCTTGCCTTGGAAAACCTAAGTGTCAACATGATGTAATTTGGGAGGGATCCAGCAGACATGTTTGTTAGTAATGTTTAAATACTATTTCACATGAGAGACTGAGAGCATTTTGATCTTGGATATCTAACTCAGCACTCTGCCTAAGTTCACATGTAAGTTTTTAGCACTGTGATTTATTGCAGGAATAGTTAAAGCTAGTAAAGATTAATTAGGTATTTTTCTTTGAAATCAGACCTGTCCTACTGTATTATTTTAAGTTTCTGTGTGATCTCTGAACTCTTAGATATCTCTGTGGTGTAGCAGTTTTTTCTTGTGTTTTAATTATTTAATATTAAATATTTTTAAAACCTTCTACCTGTGGCTGGTTTGTGTAGAGATAAGCTCTAGAGTACATTGCATATTTATAGAGGTTATTGTAACAGGCCACTCTAAAGTAAGCCTTGACTGTTAGTCATACTACCATTGGATTATAATATTTCACAGTAATAATTGGACACCCTTTTAAGGGCCTTTTAGTAGCTGATGTTATTAGCTAGGTGGTGGCAGTAATTACTACTGTATGGTCTGGGTATAGGGGCACAGCTGGAGAATCTATGTCAGCCTTTCCCAGGAGTGTCTGTGTGGTTGTATAACCTCTTCTCAAAGTGTGTGTGTGGTGTGTCAGCTACTTGGCAGGGAGACGAAGCACTGGTTGGACAGAGAGGGTCCTGAAGCTTTTAGCTTGCCCAGCTAGGCTGAGACCTAGATCTAAACCCTATATCTGTGCCAGTGGGGAGTCTTATTGGGGACCTGGTGAGCAAAGGAGCAACCAGCCCCAGACTGACTATGATCTCTGTGTGCATTTAAAGGAAATTGTTCTTTACTGTGTGTATTAGTTATCCTTCCCTCTCTTCTATGAGATTACCTCCCTGGTGTTAGTGGTGAGGATTGAGGCTCCTTGATTGCTGGGCCAGGGCAGGGTCATCACAGTTACCATCTACAATTTCTCAGATTCAGCAAAGAATGTGGCTTAGCATGACAAGGAAAGAGTCACAATGGTTTTAGTGCCATTGGTTTCTAACTTGATGTTATCCAGACAATTTCTCAGTTGTGGAAAAACTCAGTCTAAAAATAAAAATGTCAAGACAGGAATGTAAAAATAGCAATATCTGACAAATATATTGCTTCACAGATACCAACAAAATGCTTTAACTTAGTTAACTTAATGGTTAGACACTATTGCTTATGCACTATGTAATCTCTGCCTGATTCAGTGAAGAATATGATCCCTGGAATGAAAGGAAAATACCGGCTCATTGTGGTGCCACTGGACACTGGAAGTAATAAATTATGTGTGAAAATTATCTGAATATTTTATTTTTTTTGGTTAGTTTTCCTCCACTGCCTGTTGATTACCAGCTCCCTCACAGCCACTTGGTTCATTTGTTCCCAACACTAGGGTGAGGGTCATCTATGAGGTACCATCAGTCAGACACCCATAAGGGTGGCTTCTGATTTTTTTTTTTTAACATGTGGCCATAATGACCACTTGCACATTCAGAGTGGCACAAGGAAAGGTTCATAGAATTTGTTGTCTACAAGGGATTCCCCCTCACCTCCACAAAGGTTTTTTTGAAACAGTCTCATCCCCTCCCCAAAATCATGGGAGGTAATGTGTTTGATCTCCACCAATGAAACTTCATCTATTTGGTGTGCTCCTGAGTACACACACTACACCCCCCCCCCACCTTGATAGAGTCAAGTGATCCACACCACTTCACTTTTCATCTTTCTCTCTCCCTGCCTGGCTCCTCTAGTGCTGGAGCTGCTAACTGAATGCCATTTGCCTTGGCTGCAGTCAGGACTCCATCTCTGTGTACCACAGAGCCAGGCTAATTATGTGAACATTTTATGATGGATTGATGTCCATGTCTTAAAGAAAAAGAACAAGAACTGTAATTCATCTATTTACACCATTAAAGTAAAACATATGTTTCTGCCAGATTAAATAACCATTCTGAGAAATATCAAAACATTCAAGAGCAGGATGCAAGGAACACCAAACATTTAAAGGCTGTATACTCTGTAAAGAATGCCCTCATGATTAAAGTATATTGTTATACTCAATGACTTACCTTTTTTAAAACTCTGTTGTTTTTCACCCAAACGGCAAACATTTTCCTTGTTCCATTCACTGAAAGGAAACACTCATTAAATTTGTTTTTCTACACCGATGCCACTGAAAATTAAAGATGATCTTTAACCTCAGTTACATCAACTCAGGGAATATGTGAAATGCATCCATAGAATTTAATGGACATATTCTGCATAGTCTCAGAAATGAATACATTAATCTTTATTTAAGATCACTAAGGTGACATCACTGAAGGAAGCACTAAATTTATTTGGGCTGTGGTGTGAATAAAAAGTAAGGAAAACTCTTATTGAAAATATCGCCCAAATAAGTGAGAAATTACTAGGACAAGATGCATTGTGTCACTTAACTCATTGGATCCAATGACTCACTGTTAAAGTGTGACACTGCACTTTACCGAAATGTGCAGATCAATGTAATTAGGATTACAGAGTGGCTTTGGTATTTATAACGTGTTCACAGAGGTGCAATTTGTTAAACTATCCACTGTCAAACAATACTTGTTGGGCATTTTTTAATTCCAAAATAAAGGTACGCTTGCAATAAAATATCTGGTCTGACTGCTGCTGTAATTTATTATAGCAGTGATGGTAGACTGAGTTAGCCCATGACAAGATGAAAAGAATGGCATTTTCAAGAAAAAATTACTCTGTGCCGTTTATTGAATTGACTCACTAACTTCTGATAACTGAAACAGATTTCTCTGCATCCAGCTTTACTGGAGACTCCCAAATTACTTTTTTGTAGGTATGAGAACAATTTATATCACACTACGGAATTATAAGAGGAAAAAATGCAAATATGTATTATTGTAATAAGGAAGTAATAAGAGAGGTCATCTATCAGTTTACGGGATGCTAGTTTTGGGTAGAGTGATAGTAACACAAAGCAAAGGAAGGTCAAAAGGAAATAAACTTGAAGAAATATTTCTCATTAGAAAAAGTATCATCTTAAAATATATTTGCCACATCTTGTTTAATGCTCTTTATTATAATGGTCAACATAATGTCTGTTTGTTGGGAACAAGTCTGTGATGTTTGCATTTATTAAAAACTTTATAATTTCTCAAAGGACAATTCCTAACACTTTAATTCAGGTTTACACACTTTGTAGCAAACATGACAGCATTAGAAGGTTTCATGTTGCCATTTCATTTGATTTATTTATGTTACGGATATCTCTTTCTATTTATTTTCTTTATTTTGATCCACTGCCACAGGAGGAAACATCATTCCCACATATATCACCTTAGGAGGTTAGAAAATAAAATACATATGAATATGAAATGCCATGCATTGAAGTAAACATGTAGAACACTTCATCATTAAAAGAGAATGTCTCTGTGATCTTATGTATACTGACAAGTCAATACATTCAGATGATGAAAGAGACTGGAGATCTATCATAAGCAGTTTGATATCTTTCATAAAAATGTTCTCAGAATAAAACAGAATCCCTTTGTAATTTATTGATATTTTTCAATGTAAAAAGTCAGTCATTGCTGTTTTGACATAAATAAAAGTTTTAAAATGTATTTTAAACATATCCCTAGTTGAAATTTTATTTTGCAAATATTTTGATGAGTGTACAAGAAAATCAGAAAGGTTCCACCACCTGATATGTTTGTCTGCAATGGATTCTTCCTTGGAGAGCATAAAGCATTTCACATTTTGAGCTAGAGTTCCATCATGGTGAGTCCACAACAAGGGCAACTGCTTTGCCCCTAAGCCGTAAGTACAGGAAGACAGTAAGCTCTTGCTGTAAGGTTGAAGTACAAAGCTTCATCAGTCTCATGTCTTCTTTTGGTAATTTGGAAATAATTCATATCTGCTCCGCCAAAGTTCTATACACTGTGATTTACTGATCACATTAACAAAACACATACTTTTTAAATTTGAGAACCTGTTCAGTACAAATGGTATTGTGAATCACATGACATGTTTCTGCAGTCAACATATGACTTGGCCATCTGAGAATTTTATGTTTATGATTCCATTTGAATTTCCCTCCTGAGGTAAGACTACCTTTCATTATATAGAAAAAAATTAATGAATATATATTTTCATTATAGTTTACAAGAAAATAGATGAGTTTGCACTTATTTCAAAAAGATGCTCATTGTTCTGTGGTGAATTTCAAGGCCTTTAAGGAAAAGCAGACTATTTAATAGGTATTATTCATGAAATATTTCACATTTAAAGATTTCCGTAAGAATTTGTGATGCATTGTCAATAAATCAAATAAATGAGGTTTGGAACAGACCATTTGTCCTGGGACATCTTCAGGTGGGGCTAGATACATAGATTAGCAGGAATTAAGAGAATAAGGGGAGGATAGGGTTAAATGGGATGGAGGGAGGTTTAGGGGGAAATGAGGTAAGGGTAGGGAGGGGCTTAGAAGGTTTTGTCAAGTATAACTGATGATGGAGTCACATTTTTGCTGTGAACTTGCTACTGCAAGTATTACGTCTGGTTGGTACTGTGGTCAGGTAGGTCTTCGACTACTTTTAATCAGGAACTGGAAGTAGGGGAGTGTTTATGTAGAGAGACTGGGTGTTTTGGCTGTGCTTGGCATGATTTTGGTTTACTTGGTTGGTAATAGTTTTAGTGATTATTTTTTTTCTCATTGGTGGTATGTGTTTTGATGAGAGTGACAGTTTTCTGGGCTATGTCATGGGTTAGGAAGCAGCTGCATGCAATGGTTGTTGCCATGGATGAGCAGTTGTACAGGGTATGTGGTTCAGAGTATACTTCACAACTGCACAGACTTACCTGTTAGTTATCCACTTTCTAAATTCTCAAAGCAATAATTAAAAATTGTTCCCAATTTTCAACTTTTGCCTCACCTGGGGATAGAGAGTGTTGTGGCTGGTCCAAATCTCTATCTCTAAGAGGTTGAGCGGTATGGTTCAAAGGTGTTATCAGTGTCCCTAGCTGCTCATGGGCTTAGAAGCACATTTGAATATGGCATGTTGTGTGGCAGAATGTCTTGTCAAATTGCAGCTTACCCACAAATGCCATTTCACGGGCTGCACATTATCTTAACAACAGTCGCTAATTGTGCTTCATTTATCGGTGGAGTAGTGGAGCACCCTAAGTGCTTATACATTGTTATTGTCACCAAGTGTTGGAAGTGTGTTGATTTTGTTGGTTTACATGGGGGTTATGTACACAGCCACTGAAGGTTGAGCTACAATAGTAATTTTAATTGTCTTGTGCTTAACTTCTGTGCTCTTTAACTGTCTGTTTTAGTTGATCCTTTCAGTTACTGGGTTGTGTTGCTGGTTTTCTTTTGGGTTGGATATTTTCAGCATTGGCTAGTGCTTGTGTTCTGATTATGTCTCTCCTGGCCTGGCTGTTGGGGGGTAGAGATTTGTGGTACACCTCCTTCGGTTGTGGCACAGGGTTGTCATTGTTTGGAGGTGAGTCCCCTCAGTCAGTTCATTGGTGGTGTGGGTGTTGGGCTACATGAGATGGGTCCATGGGTCTGAGATGGGATGGTTTATTCCACTTTTTACCTTCTAATATGATCGTATGTTTAGAATTGTGCAACAAACTTGTGGATTAATCCAGTCAAGCCATGAGTAATTGCTGTGGTATTTCACGAGCAATGAAGTTCCCACGAGTAACGGTCGTTCTCCATGCATGCATGGATTGGTTTTAGCATTATGGGGGGAAGGCTCTTCGGTCATGCATTTGAGTTTTCAATTGCATATCCTTTTGAGAATGCATGCCAACACAAAACATGTTACTTCAGCCTCATTCTAAGTTTAAGAGCAATATTTAAAATGTGTGATGAGCAGAGTCTCTTGGGTTTCACAGATGCCTTTTCATGGGCTTGTTTGATGCCACGACGGTGACTTGCACATGCTCAGTGGGGTTCTGGCCAGTTGGACTTTCACTCTGATTCAGATCTAATCTGGTGAGTGCGGTGGGTGGTCGTCTCATCTTGTCACTCTCTGGCAGTTGGGAGGTGTGTGGTTGGGCTGCGAATGCTGCTCATAGACTGTATCACGCCCAAAAAAAATAAAAAAAAGTTCAACAGTGTAATTATCATACCTTGCAATTAGTGGCAGCAGAGACTGAATGTAAGCTATCCTGAAATGCCTGTTGTGGCAACATTGAATGGGGCAGATTTGGCATGCAAGTTCATCAATGATGCTCTCCGCAGGGTTTAGGTTTCAGGAGGTTTTGCGAACATTTGGAGTTGGGCTAGGAGAGCTCTCGTGTTTAACTGTTTTTTTTTCCTCTGTTACTCTCTCTCTGCTATGTAACAAGTGGTGCAGTCTAGAGGGGTGAAAAAAGTAGGGGAGGCCCTTGGGGGGTGTCTGACTACTGGGTATTATGAAGGCTTGAATGCCAGCTATCAGTACCAGGTTTGCTACAATTACATACTTTGTGAATTGCTATTCTGGAACTGGATATTTCAAAAAACTTAGACCAAAGTTTGCATGTCGGCTAATGCTTGTCATATTACTTGTGCACTTGCTGATTCAAATACACATCTATGGCCTTGTGTCTTATAGTCAGTATTTTATTAAGGTATTTAATAGACTATTTTAAATTTAAAAAAAAAAAAAAGAAAAAAGAAAAATGTTGTCCATTCAAGTGGTAACAGGGCCGATCAGTTGGGGGGAACTGGGTCACACTGTCATACGGTTGCTCATTGAGCATGTGTTTTGTTACTTAACTGCTATGGGAGAAGGGCAGGGTTACAATATAATGATAAAGTGAGTTTTGGTTTTGTTGATTAGCCAAATTCATCCTCATGTTCATCTGTTCTGCTTGGAAGTGGTTGCTGGCGGGTCGCTGAGATTGCAATTATTGGAAGGTGGACGCTGAGCTTTGTACTTTGTATCCTTCCGATTATGCAGGTTCATGGGAATTCTGTTATTTTGGCAACTTTCTGTCAGTAAGAGCAATACATGGCATCAGTAGGGGCTGGAATTTATTTTCATGGCAGAATGCCTCCCCCCTTTTTTTTCTCATTTTGTCTCTTCCTCATGAAACTGTTGTGATGAATGAGTCCGTTATTTAACAATTTCCTAAATGAATTATTTTATTAGTCAGTTTATTACTCTCTTACAGAAGGTAATGGAAATCAGAACTTGACAGGGAGGGGGAAAGGAGATATTACTTGCATTTATATCTTAGCGTGGTTACAGAGAGCAGCACTTCATGTCATCTGGGTGGTTCACTGGTAGTGGCTGTGTTGGAGGCTGCTGTGTTAGGAGAATGGGACAGTCATGGGGAAGGTATTGGTAAAGCATTGTGGTAGAAGATGGTCAAGGAAGGTATATTGGCTCTGGGTGGTTTCTTTGAAGCTGGTGTTTCGTGGGCTATGAGAGGATGTGAGCTATAGAAATGGGTCGTTGAAAGGATTAGGTGATTCTGAAAGTTGCTACAATTATGTTATAGTGTGTTGAATTCACTAGTGTCTTTGGAGAGATGGATTACAGTTAAAGGGGTGCAACTTTTCTAAAAGTTGCTTATTCCACTTTGGTAGAAATAACATCAGGTATGGTTAAGTTTTCCCCATACATTCTCTTTTCGTTTTTCTAGACAATGGAATCCTTGTTGGTTCCTTTCAGGAACTAGCTATTGGAATATGGTTTACCTAGCAGTAGTAACATAATGGTGAACTGTGTTTTTTTTATGTATTTGTATTTCAGACACTTTACATTTCTCTTTTCTTTGCAGATGGTGGTGCTATGATGTGTGTTTCAGCTGTTCCGCTGCTTTGCAGTGCGGTTGCAGATGGTGTCATAGCAGAATTTGTACCAGTCATTGGTTGAATGGGGCATCGGATAATGAACTGAAGGACGGGGATTCAAAAGGTGATGGAGGCTGTTTCAATGGAGTCATGGTCACTTGGGTGGTGTACAATTAAGTCAAGATGGGGGAGCATCTAGTGAGCAATGGTCAGTCAGTGCCCAGTCAGAAATGGATTTGAAGGTAGTGGTTCTGCATGAGTGGATGCTTTGATTGCTGGAATAGTGTATGATTTGGTCACAAGTCATATTTATTGGGTGCTCATTAAGGCACATCAGAGTTGGGAGTAGTTTGAGGTGGTATAGGGGCAAGGTGAGGTGGAGGTATGTTTGGGGGCAGTGTATTGTAAGGCTGGGGATAGTTGGGTTTCCACAGGTGGGATGGAGTTGCAACAATCATAGGAAGCTTTGAGGTTAATGGTCCTAAGGCCCCTGAAAGCTAGGCAAGTTCAATTCTTATTTCCATGTGGGTCCTATTGTCCTTCAAGAAGGACATGGGTGGAGCCTCTAGGGTGAATTTATGGTTACCCATCCATTGTTTTGCAGAGGGCTAAGGAGGTGTATTTTGTTGCTTTTTGGAAGACAAATCTGCCCCTCAAGCAGGTTTTATCAATGTCACACATCAGGTTAAGGTTTTAGTTTGCAAATGTGACTGGAGGATTGGGTTGAGGCATACTTTTGGGGAGTTTTTAGTTTGTGGCTTGTTTGTCGATAGAGGTAGGATGTCTGGAGGTAGGATGTGGGACTTTGTAGTTGGTTTTAAGTTAGCAGGCATAGTATTAACAGGAGAAGCTGGGGGGTTAATTTTCAATTGGTAGGTATGACAGTGGTATGGTTTGCTGATGTGGTCAGCCAAGGCTTGTTAGGTTGGGTTAGAAGGATTAGATGCTTAGGGCAGGATTATGGAATAACTTTTAGAAGTACAGCATGTGAAAAGAGTTGCTAGTTTGGTCATATTGTGTTGCAGCCACCAGGGAGATTATTGGGAAGGATTGTTGAGTTATTTGATCAGGAGTGAGAACAAATTGGGACATTTGAGTTGATCAAGGGTCTTTTACCTGCAAGTACTTCAGTTCCATGGGTGACAGGGTCAGGTTGATTTACTAAATTTTGGGCAGTGTCTCACACTGAAAGGGTAGGTTGATGGTGTGAAATTTGGCAGACGTTGCCTATTGTCAAAGTAAGTTGGTTCCAAGGGTTGGCATTGGTTTATGGAGGGTCATTGACATACATTTTGTCTGCTTCTTGCTCATGATGTACTGATGTCGTTAACAGGATGGTTTTGGTTGTCAAAGGCTTTCTTGCTTACAATAGTGGGTTTGATGGTAGGATTATTAGGTGATTGATCCATTAGAAATAAAATCTCATTCTGGTCATTTCTATATCCAATAGAAGAAGAAAGGGGAGGCAATTAGACATATTTTATTTCGGGGGTCATTGTGCTTCTTAGAGTTGGTGATACACTGTTTTGGTGGTTTTATTTAAGAAGGACATAGGTGGAGATTGTCTGATCCAAAAGGGACATAGGTGGAGCTTTGTGGGGGGGATGTGCACCTCGGGTTGTAATCGGATGTCTTACCAAGACTATGGGAGCTTTTAATGGATGCTTTTGATTTTCTTTACCCTAATTATTAACAATTTTGCTGAGAACTCATAGGTTGGTTTGGAAAGTATGCAGTAAGGCATGTGAGGATTGGGCGGAACTCTTGGGGTGCATTTACAGTTACCCATTCAGTTTATGGTGTTGGTAGAGGGCCATGATGTGCTCTGGTGATAGAAAGATGAAATTGTTCATAGCACATGGAAGGTATTAGTAATGTTACATACTAGGTTAGGGTTTAGAAGGAGTACCCCAAGAACCATTTCATTCATGCTTGAGTGAATTTTGTAGGTCGGGCTTCAGGAAGCATTATAGGCATGAGGGTGTGTTTGGTATATTTTGGGAACAGGGTGCTTTGTTTTTGGGGGTGATAGAGGGTTTAAGTAAGGCATGCTTTTGGAGTTTTTCAGAAGTAGGCCATGTTTGATGCCCCTGGAATCTTTACAAGGCTCTCATTGGTTGTGAGGTAAGGATTATTTAGTTCATGCACATTGGTTATGCTAGGTTATGAGGCTATGGTTGCTACCTTAGCATAGGAGAGGTATCTGTGGATTGTTTTCAGTCGTTTAGGTAACTGGCTATTTTCGCTAGTTATGTGATTGGGTTTTATGAGGTGAGGACTCAGATCCAGCTTGGTTAGAGAGGATGGGGTACACCAAATAACATTTGGCCTAATGCCTTAATGGTGGTTAGGTTGCTGGAAGTTTGTCAGAGTGAGGGGGAACAGCCTGGTCAGGCTTGTGAGCGGAGAAGAGGAGCAGGCTTGCCCTCTTCTGTTCCCCCTCTGGTGTTAGATGTACAATTCAATACGTTGGGAAGGAAAGTGAGTGGTTTGCTCTGTTGGATAAGTAAATAAGCAACCAGAGCTGCTTATTTGGATGGTGGTGTAATTCAATAAATTGAAGGTGAGCGGGTAACGCTGCCTTGTTCGTGCAAAGATAAGTAAGCAAGTGGAGGACGCTGCTTATCAAGGGTGAGTGGTTACACTGCCCTTATGTTTATTTTATGTTTTCTTTCATGGATGTTATTATCACCTGTGTCAAGATTTTGGTTGAAATTTATAATTATTGGTTAACAAGCATGTTTATGGAAGTTTAATAAAGGTCTTCAAATGTCATTTGGTGTTGTGTGTTCATTGAAGTGGACCACGGCAATTATTATGCAATGTATCATTTATTTTATTAAAGGAGGTGTTCATCACATAAATAAATAAAGACTCTTATTTGGCAAAAAGTATTTTCTGTCACTTATATCTGGCATCATAGCCTCACTGAGCATGTATAATAAATACTTGTTGTATACTCTAACACCATGCTGTAATATCATTATCTTAGTGCAGTGTCATTAATTGCTAGTCATTTTCAGTAGTCTCAATGTTTTGGTAAAAGCAATGAAATATTCTGACAGACATACATCCTTAAAGTCCTCAGCTGCCTTGTTAACATGGTATTGTAATGTTTTAAAATGATTAACCTTTAGCGCTAAAATATCTGCAAAGATTTTAAGAATATTCTCTACTGAGTTTAAATCCTGGTCACGGTTTTGTCAGACTTAAGGAATCATCTGCAAACAACAACAGATGGACTTCCACTCCCATTAACTCCCAACCTGATATCTATTGCTCTGTTTTTTAGAAACATGCTTATGGGTTTGATAGTGGGAATAGTGCCAGGGACAAGGGGGAACCTTTATTAGTGCTTTTCTGCATAAAAGTAGGGTGTGAGAGCTAACAGTGGGTGAGCACAATTGTTGCGGGGGGGATGATAAACAGCTTTAGCTGCCAAGATAAATTCTAAAAGGTTTGCCATTTCTTCCCAAACACACCAGAGATTAGACCACTGTATACAGTCAAATGCTTTGGCAAAATCATCCATAATCACTACTGCTGGGTCAGGCACCTTATTTAAGCTCTGCATCAAGACTTCCAGTGTACATACATGATCTGCATTGCTACACTGCTACACCATTTAATGAATCCCCATTGAACACGAAAAACTAGCTAGGGAAGTCATAAGGTTAACTTGTTGGCTGTTAAGCTCTTTATGTGAAAATTAAATTTGAAATACATTTTACATGATGTTCATGTAACGGAGCACAAATCTGGAAGAAGTAGTACTTATAATCCAGGGTTAACACACAGTTAAAATGTTTATCTGAAGTAGTTAACTTCATTTGTCAGCAACCTATGGGTCTTCGGATCCATATCGGATCCGAGCCGGCAGTTTCCAACAGCATAGATCCGAGCTCTAAGCTCCTCCCCTATCCATAATCCCCTGCCAACCCTACCTGACCCCAGATCTAGTTTGCCGTGGTTTCATCCAGCAGCTTGATCACTGAGTTCCAGGCTTTAGCGTTTGTTGTGAGAAAATTTTACTGTTTTTCTCTCCCTTTTTCTGTAATTTTAGTGTGCGTGTGTTGTGTACAGGTCCCTCATTCATTTTTTTTTTTACCAGTCTGTTAATCTTCTTGTTAGTTTTCCTTCCCCACCCTCGTTAGTGCATTAGGGAGTGTGCTGTGTGTTGGGGCCTAGTGTGTGTGTTTTTCTTTCAGTATGTCGGAGGTCCCAAAAGCTGTTTTCTCCAAGTGTACCGAGTGTGGCCATAAGCTATCCCCGGAGGATGGCCACACTCGGTGCATATTGTGCCTTGGGGTTGGACACCTGTCTTCAGGTTGCTCCATATGTGTGGCATTCAACCCCAGGGAACTTAAGGACCGGAGGACTAAGCTGGTTCTGGCAGGACTGCTGCCTCCGGACTCGGCTTCGGCCTCCGGTCCCATGGTGGCTCCTGCCGCGGCTACTGCCACTCCTGCCGCGGCTACTGCCACTCCTGCCTCCCTTCCCCTGGCTGGGACTCAACCTCCCACTTCAGGCCAGGAGGATAGGGAGTCCAGGAAAGAGAAGCGGAAGGAGAAGCACCACAAGCGGCGGGCCGAGGCCTCTTCATCAGCTTTACCGGCAAAGTGGTCTTCTCCCTCCAGGACTTCCGAGCCTTCCACCCCTCGGCTCTGGTCTCCTTCTTTTTCACTGGGACTGGAGGAGGAGGAGGCCCAGCCCCCATCGAGGTCATCGAGGCAGCACTCCCGTCCAGCCTCGGTGGCCTCATCCAGATCCACCCGAAGCCTGACGGACACAGACTTGGACCGGATGATGAGAAGATTCCTCCAGGCCCAGCTACAGATGGGAGTGCTCTTGCCCCCCCCCCCTCTGGGGGGGGAGCTCGACCCCTTTTTTTGCCCCAATTGCTCCTTCTCCGGCCCGCTTCCCAGGTTCGGAGTTTTCGGAGCTGGGTAGCATTGGCGCCGACAGTATCGGGTCTGTCGGGTCCCTTTTCTTCGGATCCGAGCTCTCGGAGCCGAGAGCTAAGCTTCGGATCTGAGGGTCTCAGTGTGCCTTTGGCTTCGCCCAGGTCTGAGCATACTGGGCCTTCGGATCCGACCACATCGGCTCCGGCCCCAGTCCGCCCGTCGGATCCAAGGGAGGGTCTGCTCTCGGATCCCAGAGAGAGCGGCTCTCCTTCGGCATTCGATGTAGTGGAAGAGGGTCCTGTTGAGGGATTCCAGACCCCGGCCTTGGCTACGGCTCCACCCTGCACTCCATCTCAGATGGGCCCGACGTTCATCAGCCAGTCCCAGGGACAGCCTGCTCCGACGTCCCAGGTCATTCCATTGGAACATGACGTTGCTGGTGAGGTCTCCTCGGACAGCCCTCCGAGGAGATTCCTCACAAGCGCAAGTGCAAGAGGAGGCACTTGGGCTCCCCTGAGTCCTTGACCGAGGACACAGATTTGGAGGAAGGGGAAGGTTCCCCAAGATCACCCCCCGAGGATGTCTCATTTGGAGACATCATGGAGATGCTCAGGATTGGGGGGGTGGTCTGCCCCAAAGCCTACCTTGGACGAATCTGTGTTCCTGGAGGCATTTGAAGCAGGCCCGTCTACCTCTTGGGTGTCCCCTCCAGCTGATCCCCTAGTAGATCTGATCACTACCAGGGCGTGGAAGGAGCCAGACACTGTGGAGCCAGTCCCAAAAAGACCTGATAAAATACTCAGTCCACCCTTCGGCAGATCACACTGGAGTAAGGGAACCCCTGTAGATGCCATGTTGGTGGCGACGGCCACTAAAAGGGAATTAGCCCAGGAGAGTCCCTCAGTCCATCCTCCAGACAAGGAGTCTCAGTCGATGGATCACTTAGGGAACTGGGTTTTTAGTTCAGCTACCTTCTCAGTGAGGTCACTAAACTACATGACACATGTCATACGACTGCAACGAGACCTTATCAAAGAGTACGCCGCGTCACCCCTGGAGTCCATGTTGGTTGAGGACAAACAGTTGTACTCTTCCCGAATGGCCACTCATAGGTCTATCTTGAACACCTCTATGCGGCTACTGTCCCACGCCACGGAAGGGGCTGCTAGAGCTAGCGGAGCAGGCGTCGTTATGAGGCGACAGGCCTGGCTCTGCCACTGTGATTTCTCGGACCCCTTTAAGGTGTCTTTTGCTAATGCCCCTTTCGATGGTTCTGCCCTCTTTGGCAAAACCGTACACGTTACCTTGGTCCAGAGCGAGAAGGACGGGAAGATGTTGTCTACCGTCAGAGTCCGCTTCTCTGCTCCACAGAGGTCCTTTTCCAAGAACCAAAAGGGACAGAAGAAGATGTGGTTCCGGAAGTCGCAACAGCCCCGTTTCGCTCTGGACCCCCAGTCCTTCCATGGCAGAGGACAGGGTGGATGCCACCTTAGAGGCAGAGGGGGCCCGAAGAACTTTGGGTCCAGAGAACCATTCTCTGACCGGCCCACGCAACAGCCCTGAAGGGTTACCCGACTGCTCCACTCTGGAGGCAGTCGGGTGGTGCTTTTCGAGGCACCTAGCAGCTTGGGAGTCCATCACGACTGACCGCTGGGTGCTTCGCATCATATTCAGAGGTTACCAGATCCCATTCTCCCATTTCTCTTGCAATCCCAGACACCTCCTCGATGTCCCACCCAAGCAGAGGGAGGCCACAGCTGCGGAAATCCAGCAGCTGCTAGAAAAAATAGCCATCCAGCATGTTCCCCCAGACCAGTACAGTTCAGGCTTTTACTCCAGGTTCTTCTTGGTGCCAAAAAAGACAGGGCACTTCAGACCGATCCTCGACCTATCCCTCTTGAACCTGTCAGTAACCAAGGAAAAGTTCCGGATGGTCACGCTTCAATCCATTCTCCTCATCCTGCGGGAGAACGACTGGATGTGCTCTATAGACCATAAAGATGCATACTACCACATTTTGATGGACAGACGATCCAGGAGGTTTCTCTGCTTCTGGCTAGGAGCCAGCCATTACCAATTCAGGGCCCATCCTTTGGTCTCACCACAGCCCCCAGGGTGTTCACCAAAGTTCTGTCGGTGATAGCGGCCCACCTGCTACTGCAGGGCATTCAGGTTTTCCCATACCTGGACGACTGGCTCCTGACCGCCCCCACAAGGCATCTACTCTGCGCAGCCAGAAACTCCTTTCTTCAACTAGCGACCCGGCTGGGGATCACTATCAACATAGAGAAATCTTCCCTTTCTCCAACTCCAACCATAGATTTCATCTGAGCCAGGTTGGACACAAACAGGCGTCTAGCCCTCTTAACTCTAGACAGAGTGCGGACTTTAAGACTCCATGTGTGGGCCATCCTCTCCAGGCACCCCTGGTGGAATTGGTCCTGAGGGCTTTGAGTTCGATGGCGGCCACCATCAACCTATTGCCGATGGCGCATCTGAACATGAGAGTCCTGCAATGGACTCTCCAAGTTCAATGGTCTTTTCTGCAATTCCCCCTGTACCACCCTTTTCTCTTCAGCAGGGTTTGCAGGAAGGCCCTCTTATAGTGGCTCCAATCCCCGGACCTCCAGAAGGGGCGACCCTTTTCTATGTCCCCTCCCCTAACCACGGTGACCACAGATGCCTCTCGCCTCAGGTGGGGGGGCATTGTGTGGGCAGGACAGTCCAAAACACATGGAACAGCATGGAGACCTCTCTGCATATCAATGTCCTAGAGATGAGGGCGGTGCTTTTGGTGTTGTAAGCACTACAGAGCCTTCTTCCCATAGGAATGATTGCAATCCAGACGGACAACATGGCAGTGGTCTGGTACATCAACAAACAGGGAGGAACCAGGTCTTATCCCCTTTCTCGAGAGGCCATGAGAGTGTGGGAATGGGCGATTTCCACCAACCGCTTTCTCATAGCGATGCACATTCCGGGACGGTGCAACATTTTAGCAGACAAGTTGAGTCACACCATCCTCTTGCCGTACAAGTGGTCTCTGAACCCAGAAGTAGCGAAGCAGATATTCTCCACTTGGGGTCAACCTTGTTACGATCTTTTTGCCTCTCATTCAAATGCAAAATGCAATGACTACTTCGCTCTAATTCCCCCACCCGGGGAATCCCCATGAGATGCTCTGGTGCATGCTTGGCCCCCCGGTCTCCTTTATGCTTATCCTCCTCTTCCGCTGATGTTGAAGTTTCTACAGAAAGCCAGTCGGTTGCAGAACAAGATAATCCTCATTGCCCCATTCTGGCCTCGCCAGGCTTGGTTCCCATATCTTTGGTCTCACCTAGTGCATCCTCCCTGGATTCTGGATCCCATTCCGGATCTCATAACCCATCCATTGGATCTTCCGACCCCGAACCTGGACAACCTCAAGCTCATGGCTTGGTTGATCCAGTTCCAAGGTTAGCTAGGACTCCTGGTATCTCTTCCCAGGTCAAAGCTATTCTGGTGGCGGCGCATAAGCCATCCACCAGAAAGGTCTATGATAGCAAATGGAAACGTTTTTCTATTTGGGTGGACCACAGAGATCTTGATCCATTCACAGCTCCGTTGCCTGCTGTGTTAGATTTCCTATCAGGACTCTTCGATCAGGGCGCCAGCTCCTCTATAGTCAAGGTTCAATTGGCGGCTATCTCTCACTATCACGTAGGAAGCGACCTTGGACCGTTGATCTCCTCTAAGTTATGCAAGGCCTTTCTGAAGGGTACCTTCTTACTCAGACCCCCAGTGAAGGAAGTAGTCCCTCCTTAGGACTTAACTTTGGTATTGCAGGCACTTACAGCCCCTACCTTTGAACCTGCAGCTTCAGTAGATCTAAAATTTTTATCAAGGAAAACTGCCTTTCTTGTAGATATCACCTCAGCTCAAAGGGTTTCCAAAATTCAAGCCCTTTGTGCAAAACCACCTTATTTGTCCTTCCACAAAGACAGAGTCTACCTCAGGACCAATCCCTCCTTTCTTCCAAAAATTGCATCCGAATCGAATATTAATCAGTCCGTTAACCTACCAGTTTTTTTCCCAACTACCAGAACAAAGGGGAACATAAGTTACATTCGTTGGATCTGCACAGACAACTGCACTTTTATTTACACAGAACAGCTGGTCATAGGCAATCAGATCAGTTGTTCATTTCCTTTGCCAAATTTAACATAGGAAAGGCTGTTTCTAAAGTCACACTATCCAGATGGATTTCTCAGTGTATTCTGTTGGCATATGAAAGTACTGGTCGGTCCGCACCTCTAGGAGTCCATGCCCACTCTACCCGGTATGTCTCTACCTCGGCGGCCTTTCATTCTAGACTCTCATTGGATGATATCTGCTCAGCAGCAACATGGGCTTCGTCTCATACCTTCATTAATCACTACAAGCTGGATATTGTCTCCAGAGGGAGAGCATCCTTTGGCTTTGCAGTGCTCCGGAACATCCTTCCTTGAGGACCACCCAAGATTTAGGTAGCTGGGGACTCTGTCCCATAGGTTGATGCACAAATGAAGTTAACTACTTCATATTAAGAAGTTATGTACTCACCATAACGTTCCATCTGAGTAGGTAAACTTCATTTGTCAGCAACCGACCCCCCCCCCCCTGTATACCCTGACCTTCAGATGTTCGAGATGTCACCTTCCTTATGGCAAGAGTATGTAGCTAGTTTTGCGGGTGATTGTTTGTATGCTTATCTAGCTGTGGGCAAACTTGATCTGAGGTCAGGTAGGGTTGGCAGGGGATTATGGGTAGGGGGAGGAGCTTGGAGCTCAGATCTATGCTGTTGGAAACTGCCGGCTTGGATCTGATATGGATCCGAAGACCCATAGGTTGCTGACAAATGAAGTTTACCTACTCAGATGGAACGTTATGGTGAGTACATAACTTCTTATTTCTTTCCTTGTTGAGACAGAATTATATGAAATGCTGAATAATTATAACAAATGGTCTAAACATCAGTATTGTAACTTGAGCAAGGGTGGAATCACTGCATTGAAACAGCTAGTGAGTTATAACAACATGAGATATATGAAGGCGGATAAGGGACATGGCATAGTTGTTATGAACAATAGTACTTATATTGAGGCCATGCAGCACTTATTAGATACACTACAACTTACAAAAAAGTGATTTTGTTAAGACTTAATTACAAAAAAGTAGACTTTAGTTTGTTAGATCTATTACACCAAGGCTACATTGATCTTAACACATTTGAATTTTCTACGGTAGATGAGTCTCAACTTGGATACCTATTCGGTATTCCTAAAATTCACAAGAACCCTGTCCATCCACCATTAAGACCCATTGTGTTAGCACCTCACAGCAAAACAGGGAAAATATCAGCTTATTTAGACCAGGTTCTGAACCCTATAGTTCAGAAGAGTAAATGTTATTTAAAAGACTTGTGGATTTTTTTGAATGAATTAAAGAATTACATTTTTACAGGTGACGAAAGTTTCATGATTACTATGGATATTACTTCTTTGTATACATCCATCAATCAGGAAGATGGAATTTAATTTGCCAGCTTATATCTCAGCAAATATTGTAGACATCATGAGATAGATATTCCCATTATTTGTCAGTTTATAGACTTAGTACTTAAGAATAATTTCTTCACCTTTGAAAACCATATTTTTCAGCAAATGAGTAGTATGGTGATGGGGACACAAGTTGCCCCCACTTTCACCAACCTGGTCCTCTGCTGGTGGGAGGAAGAGTATTTAGCTAAGATTTCACAATTTAAACATGTTAAACTATACAAATGATGTACTGATGACTTGTTCTTCATTTGGGCCAGTGATTTGGACAATTTGAAAGAGTTTTTGATGGAAATTAACAACAGTATGGAAATGTACATTTCTTGGACATAAAAGTGGGGATTAACATCACAGAAAAAAGTTTTTCTAGTAACATCTACAGGAACAACACCTTTACCAACAATTATTTGCATTTTAATAATTATCATCCCATGTATTTGAAATTGAATGTATTTAGGGAACAGGTCATCAGACTCAGTAGGTTAGTCAGTGATGATAACTTGTTCTTCGAAGAGATGAATAAAATTATTAGGCCTATTTGAGAAAAGAGGATACCCCATTTCTGACTACAGAGTATAGCCAATGAAGTTAACCAGCATAGATAACAACATTTTTTTCCAATAATCAAATGTGGGTTTGATTGTAAAAAAGCTGAAGTGGATAATGATTTTGATTCTGCCTTTCCAGTCCCTATCAGTGTACAAACTAATGAGATAAAGCCTATTATTAACAACAACTGGACGATAGTACTTGGTAATCAGGAGCTATCTAGAATTATTGGATATAAACCCAAGTTTATACATAAAAAGACCAAAAACATTAAACAGTTCTTAGAGAACTTGCCAAATGATTATAAGAAAAGCAATTTTTAGACAAAATTAGGAACTTTTCCATGAAATAATTGCTGTTTTTGTCGATTAATTCTACCTATGAGTACTTTCTTTTTTGAACATAATAAGTTCTTATACACAGCAAAGGACAGATATTCTTGCAACACAGAAGGGCTGGTATACATTGCTGTCTGCTCTACATGCAACTCCTTCTCTGTTGGAGAAACTATTCGGAAACTAACCAACAGGATTAGGGAACATGTAGCAGCCATTAAGAAAAAAGATCTGAACAATGCCCTAGCAAGGCACTCTCTTAATTGTCAAGACTGTAAAAAAATTCAATTCATTGTAGTGGAGAAAGTAAATACAGATAATAGATACATTTAATGCTTAACTTGAAGTTTTAGACCTGAACTGGCAGATTATTTTAAAAGCTGATGTTGCACCAGGCATTAATGAGAAAATCTCTATTAAATGCCTTTTAAAGTTTAAAAATAGTTAACTGATATTTATATATTATTATTTTTTTCTAATAATTCATGATTTTTCTGATAATTCATTGTTTTTATTAATGCAATGAGTATTTGTTCTATATGTACTGTACTTTTAAATGTGCAAGTATGTAAGGTTAGTATTCCTTAATTGAAAGATTGAGAGTAGCTAATTGGTAATATTGGTTAATTAATAAAGGTATTTATAGGTACAAGCTGTGTGATTGTATTGTTTCTGAGGAAGTTCTGTATTAAACAAACAAAAGCGCTTAAGACTGTGTCTCTGGGTCATATTTGTTTTGTTTTTTAAGTCACCTTATTTAAGCCCTGTATCAAGACTTCCAGTGTACGTAGATGGTCTGCATCGCTACACTGCTACACCCTTTAAGGAATCCCCATTGAGCATGAAAAACTAGCTAGGGAAGTCATAAGGTTAACCTGTTGGCCAATATTTTTGCATAAATTTTAACATCGATATTTAGCAAGCAATGAGATGCGGTGGTGCAGTGGTAACATTGTCACCTCACAGCAAAAGGTTCTCCCGTTCGATTCTTGGCTGGAGCGCCTTCTGTGTGAAGTCTGCATGTCCTCCCCACAGTCGAGTGGCCTTCGAAAGACATGCGTGAATGGGCGTGCCTTCGTTGAAGGTTGAGCGTCGAGCTGGCACCTTGGCACCATGAAAACACACTGCCGATCATTAGTGGACCAGAGTTCCGCTGTGGCGACCCCTAACTGAGAAAAGCCAGAAGAAGAAAATTGAGCAATAATTTCCCATATCTTCATCCCACTTTCCAAGTTAAAGGAGAGCCATTATTACCAAGATCCTAAGTGAGACATTTACTCTGCATTTAAGTTGAAGTGCTTAATATACCTCAGGCCAGGAGTTAACAACATAGTCAGATCTTTGTACATGTCACTGTTAAGACAGTCTGGGCCTTGTGCTTTCCCTCTGGGTATCATTTTTATGACTTCCTACACTTCCTCCTGATGAATAGGAAATGAGAAACTCATCTAAATATCAAGACCCTGCAGAAAGTGCTTGATTATGGCCTGGTGGTCCTCATGTCACCTTTCCTCCCTGTAGGGCTTCTTCTAGTACTGTTGAAATTCCGTATTTATATCTGCACCAGACATAATAATTTTCTTCTTTCCAGCTGAATGGACTCGAGATATAATTGTAGTTGGTCTCTACTGTCTGAACTTGTGTATCAGTAACTTCCCCTTTACAATGAGGTTGTGGATAAGCATAATAACATTGTGTATGTACCCTTATTAAGAAAGAGCATTAACCTGATGGCTCACAGTCAGGGTCAGGAAGAACAGCTTAAAACAGCTATGCTTTTGACATACTCAACAGGTTGTGTATAAATTTGTTTGATCCTAAGAAGGAATTAGGTATTTTTTTGTAAAATCTGAATGTTAGTAGTTTGATAGGTAATAGCTCAATGATTACATACCGCAGGAGAAGCAACTTAAAAACCCTCCTAGAATCAATGGGTAATGGTGATGGACATATAGCATCTCATACAGTATATACTTTTAAATGTGGTGCTTGTTCATTCAGAAAATATATAAAAGAAGGTACAATGGTGACTTAATAGGTGGATAGCTAAACTTTAAGCATTACGGTAATTGCAACACTAGGGGAATTAAATATGCTGAGCTGTGCTCCTCATATGAAGTATTTTACTTTGTGAAAATTGATGTTTCATGAGCACATTAGTAAGGACATTTATGACATATGAAAGGTGTTTAAAAACTGCCTTGTGTAAGCATTCTATGGCCTGTGCTGATTTCATTAAATTTATTTTAGCAGTCATTATGAAAGTTGCTAGAAATCCACAGGGTGGTTAATGGGATGAACAAGATGAGGCATGTGAATTTAGTTGGCAGCTGACATTTAATGACTATACCCTTCTGGGGTAGTGTAATGAGGACAGCAGAGCTAACACACTGTGGTACTCCTCTACAAACATGACTTTTTATATCTAAGGAATGATAATAGCTTTAGCACATGATAAAAATGACGTTTCACTTTTTATCAGCATAAAGTCCTTCAGATGCCATCTTATTAACAGCGCAATGACATTATCACTGTGTTTCTTTGCATGTGACACATGTTCCAGGTGACATTAACTGGCTATATCATATCTGTTTTTCAGAGCACAGCCATCTTGAGTTCCTTACATAAAATAGCCCTCAGATTCATTTATTTGGTAGTGGTTGTACCTTCTAATCTCCATTAATTTAGAGTTCTGTCAGATAACCATGACCAGAGGTCATTATATTTCCTTTGCTAAATTGAATATCAGTTATCATGTATATTTAGCAAGGATCTCTGTAGCAGATATTCAGACAGTTTTTAATCTGTCCCTTTTTTTCCCTTATATGACTGCCCTGTTACAGTCAATTTTATGTTTTAAGAATGCATACTGTTCCAACCAGTGCTACTGCAATGTCAGTTTTAAATTCATGAATAAAAGCATGAGTCTGGTACAGATCTTTCAGGCAACTCTTTGGACGGAATGATGCTATAGTGTTCTATTCTGCTGCTGCCCCACATCTCCAGGGTGCAGGGGTCACACTTGATATCTATTTGCTGTTTGTATGGACTTTGTATATCATCTCCATTTCTACATTCACGTTCTGTTTTGGGGGAGATAATCCTGCTTCCTCCCAAAGGTATATGACTTAAACTGACCAATGACTAAAACATTTATGCACATAATAATTTTCCTTGTGACCCAGGGTAGAACTGGAAAGTGCAGTTCACTTACTTAGCTGATGAAAAACTGAAAGTATTTAACAATGTTTTTTGGTGCTTACCTCTGTTATCTATATATGGTATCCCATTCCCAGCATGCATTTGGCCAAATGGCTCACATTGCATCCTAGGTGCTTATTTCGGGATTGACTCCCTGATTCCTCAGTTTGTGCTTATACTCACAGGAATATTACACAACTAACAAAGGAACATAAGCTCTAAACTACCTGTAATCTCTCCAGTTTCTCAAAAGAGTCTTTCAATAAACCTCTCTCCTAAAAAGACTCCCCTTAAATGATGCAGTTGAATATTTCAAAGCAGCATGTCTAAATATTCTTAATACCTTAGCCCCACAGAATACAAAATTAAAAACAGCCATCCCTCATGGCTCACCAACCAATGCAAACTCCTTATGAAAGACACAGACAAACCATAGATTCACTGGCAAAAGAACAGCAATTACAAAAAATGGCAACTATTCAGACAGCTATGAAACCAAGTCAAGAATAAGTTAATACAGATAAAATGTCTTATTATAATTATCTATAAGATTGCCATAAAAACAATCCTAAAATATTCTGGTCCTCCATATCCTCTCTCATCAATGGTAACAAAAAGGATCTCAGCCTACACCCTGACATCCCCCCTCTGCCAACAGCTACCTATTTCAGTACATACTTCATAGAATGCATAGCCAACTCAACTTCAAACTCCCCTAATCCACCCCCTTCCACACAGCTAGCTTCCCCTACCATAGACCCTACAACATTTCCTTCACAAAACTCACCTAACTGCAACCTCTCTAATACACATACAGACAACTCCACCTACTTTATCTTCCAACCAGTTTCTATAGCTCACACAAAAAAGTTTATAAACTAAAACTTTGCTCCTTGTCAGCTGACAACCTTCCCCCGGAATACCTAACTCTACCTGCAGAGGCAATAGCATACCCAATCAGCATTCTTATTAATAGATCAGTAACAGAACTCTGTCTCCCTATCATGTGGAAAATAGCATATATTATCCCCTTACATAAAGGAGCTATTTCCACTGACATTACAAATTTCCATCCTGTAGACATCCTGTCTCATCTTTCTCTAAAATCCTCGAAGGATGCATACATCAACAATTTCTCTACTGTCTCTTACAAAATAAGCTAATTGCCAATACGTATCATGGATTCTGGCCAGAGCACAGCACCTCCACTGCATTACTATCATTTATAGACAGTAAAAATAAAGCTTGCAACTCTAAAACCTGCATCTACAGTATTTCTAGGTCTATCAAAAACATTTGACATGGTCTTTCCCACAAAACTTCTCAATCAAATTTTCACCCTGGGTTTATCATCTCCGTCTATTCAATGGTTGTCTAGGTACCTTACCAACAGGCAAAAAGCTGTAAAATGGCAAGGGTCTATCTGTGCATGCCTTCCCACTTCCACAGGAGTCCCACCGGGCTCCATCCTTGGCCCTCTACTATTCACTATTTTCATTAACAACCCACATTCATCTTCATGTGCACACCATGATTCAATACGCAGATGACTCTGCCATCACTGCTCTTCAAACACCTTACATCACCACCAAGGAATCACTCCACAGGCTGTCATCTCCATTTAAACCTGATTTACAAAAGTACAACTCATACTCAACCCCCCCCCCCCCCAAAAGCAAACTCATCCTTTTTATCACCAAAACTCACAACCCTAACAGAGCATATTTTAAAGTCTTTTGGCAAATGGCACTGACATCAAATAAATCCACAATACAAAACTATTCGGAGTAATAGTACATGATAATCTTAAATCTGACCTCAATATCAAGAAAACCCATCCAAAACTAGGCATGCTGTACAGAACCAAACATTTTATGAGCACACCCACAAAAAATTACTCTAGCCAAAACCTACTTTTTGCCCTCCCTACTCTATGCAGCACCAATTCTAACCAATTTACAATCATCTATAAAAAACAAACTTGAAAACTGCTACAACAAAATTGCCAAGTTTGCTACTATTTCATCCTCCTTTACCCATCACCCATTGTAAAGCTCCACATGCCCTTAGCTGGCTGGAACTCCTTCTCCACCTCTCTTACATTAAACATATAACAACAAATAAAACAAACCAGTTGCCTGCTAATCCTTTACCCTTTTAAACAACATATACTTCCCTAAAAGAACTCTCAGATGAGAAGCAACTTCTCACCATAAATATATCAAATACATCTCATGGAAAAAGCCTGTACTTGTAGCCAGGAGCAGAAAACATGGAACTCCTTAGCTCTCACCATGAGAACTGTTTCTAACCTACCCACCTTTAAATGCTCCTTAAATAATACTTTACAAAATCATGCACCTGCTTCTGTGCCAGCCCTGGCTGAACTTACTGACTATACTTCACTCACCACTAAGTCACACCTCACAACCGTCTCCAGCCTCCTACTCCACTCCTTTATATTTTTCCCTACTACCTTACCTTGTTTAATTCATCTCTACAGACCTTTCCTCTACCTCTTTCTCCTTCCTCTCTACTCATGTAAGCTACCTGAAGACACCCTTCCCTGCACTCTTCTTATAATCTCCTTCTCTCCATCCTCCTTCCTTCTATAACCATAATATGAACACCATCTCACTACCTGAAGACACCCTTCCCTGCACTCTTCTTATAATCTCCTTCTCTCCATCCTCCTTCCTTCTATAACCATAAGATGAACACCATCTCTCTACCTGAAGACACCCTTCCCTGCACTCTTCTTATAATCTCCTTCTCTCCATCCTCCTTCCTTCTATAACCATAAGATGAACACCATCTCTCTACCTGAAGACACCCTACCTGAACTCTTCTTATAATCTCCTTCTCTCCATCCTCCTTCCTTCTATAACCATAAGATGAACACCATCTCTCTACCTGAAGGCACCCTACCTGCACTCTTCTTATAATCTCCTTCTCTCCATCCTCCTTCCTTCTATAACCATAAGATGAACACCATCTCTCTACCTGAGGACACCCTACCTGCACTCTTCTTATAATCTCCTTCTCTCCATCCTCCTTCCTTCTATAACCATAAGATGAACACCATCTCTCTACCTGAAGACACCCTTCCCTGCACTCTTCTTATAATCTCCTTCTCTCCATCCTCCTTCCTTCTATAACCATAAGATGAACACCATCTCTCTACCTGAAGACACCCTTCACTGTACTCTTCTTATAATCTCCTTCTCTCCATCCTCCTTCCTTCTATAACCATAATATGAACACCATCTCACTACCTGAAGACAACCTTCCCTGCACTCTTCTTATAATCTCCTTCTCTCCATCCTCCTTCCTTCTATAACCATAAGATGAACACCATCTCACTACCTGAAGACACCCTTCCCTGCACTCTTCTTATAATCTCCTTCTCTCCATCCTCCTTCCTTCTATAACCATAATATGAACACCATCTCTCTACCTGAAGACACCCTTCCCTGCGCTCTTCTTATAATCTCCTTCTCTCCATCCTCCTTCCTTCTATAACCATAATATGAACACCATCTCACTACCTGAAGACACCCTTCCCTGCACTCTTCTTATAATCTCCTTCTCTCCATCCTCCTTCCTTCTATAACCATAATATGAACACCATCTCTCATACTAAGACATCACTCAGTTCCCCTCACTGTCTATAATCATGCAATCTCTAATATCTGTTTAAATGTTTTATTACAATTGTCTCAGATATTTATTGCATACTAATCTATGCAGCAAATAATATAATTAATGAGCTTTTCCTCACATATTTTCTCCAACTCATGTTATTTTTTTTTCATTGCACTCTACTATGTTCTATGTTTTTAACATTACATTTTTTCAATCATATGGTTTGTAGTGTAACATAATACTTTGTGATTTAAAATATCTGCAATTTATTCTTGAAAGATTGTGATTGTGGAATTTTTCTCCCTGGGCGTTTGCTGAAAACGGGCACTTTCTGCCCCATTTGGACTTTCCCAGTAAACAAATGCCAAATAAATAAATAGTGTCTTACGTGAAGCAGTGTCAAAACATAGATGCAGGTATTGGACATCTACTTTCATGTCTTGTATCCAAGTAAGTAGCATGATATTCTCTCGGACATCTACTTTCATGTCTTGCATCCAAGTAAGTAGCATGATATTCTCTCGGACATCTACTTTCATGTCTTGTATCCAAGTAAGTAGCATGATATTCTCTCGGACATCTACTTTCATGTCTTGTATCCAAGTAAGTAGCATGATATTCTCTCAGACATCTACTTTCATGTCTTGTATCCAAGTAAGTAGCATGATATTCTCTCAAAACATTATCAGATGGTTTGCCATGATCTGCCTGTCACAATTCAATGGCCTGCATCAGAATCATCACTCTTTCTGTCAGTGATGTCATGCTGTCAAGAAAAGGAGCAGGAGCCAGATTTTCTTGAAGGCATAGTAGTTTCTGCAGACATGCTAAATAAAAATATTTGAAGTCCTGACAGGTTTTTTTTATATTAATTATGGGAATGTAATCTAAACAAATACCTTTAATACTTCCATTTGGGGTTTGATTTGCATTCATGAAAAAGCACTATTTGTGTCTTCCAGGCAGTGCTACTCACACATGCTTATCTCTCAGTCTTTGTTCTGTGCTAAGCCCTGCTGTAAGGCTGCATTTCTTTAATTAGAGGTTTACTTCAGAGTTTTGCTATGCTGACAGATGTGCAACAGATCCAGTTACTAGCTAATTGTATGTCCAATGATAATGTGCTGGCTAAACAATTGTGACATGAGCTGCTATTTTTTCATGTAAGACTAATTGTGTGATGATCTCCATGTTAGTTTCTATGAATCAGTGCTGACGGGGTCTGGAATGCACATACTGAATATGTTTTTTATTTTGACAAGATAACATAAGAGAATGGGGAATTTAGAAAGAGACATAGACAACATAGAAAAAATATTATCTCAAGTGATAAACGCAAACAGTTATAGATGGAAGGTGAGAGGAGTAGTGGATTACTATTTTAATTCCTTGGCAGTAATTACGTAGTATATTTGTGAAGAAAAGAATGGAAATTATTTGAAAATACAGAATATAGAGAACATTTGCATCAAGTACATAAACATTGACAAAGAAAGTCAAGTCATCCATGAATAGAATTTATAGCTGTAATATATAAACATTGAGAGCTGGCATATATCAACATGTGTAAATCTTAATGAGAAAAACAGTAATTTTCCATGATCAAGAGGAAGGACAACAGATTGCAAAACAAAGCATCTGATGATGCTAAATTTGGTCATTTGGGAAGCCATATAAGTTAAGAAGTGTATATCTTTAATCTTGGTCATTTTTTTACCAGTGTTTGGGGGGAGTGGTATGTAGGCCTTATGAAGAGTAGATATGAGATCAATATCAGGCATGCTGTCCAGATAAACAAGAAGGCAAGCAATACTGCATTTTTTTGTAGGAGTGTCTTATGTATTAGTTTTATTAAAGATTAGTAGGTTCATAGCAAATTACTAGCCATTGCAAGCCTAGCCAGTATAACCAATTTTACCCAATATGTGGCTCCTAGGGGCAAGAAGATGGCATAGGTTTGTGCATTTCCCTTTAGTATTTTACAAATTGCCCCATCCATAACATGACAGTTTGTGTATCAAACAAGGCAGGCAGGAACAGATTCATTTTTCTCTGAATTTCAATGAATGAGAAATACTATGTATGTAACCTGCATATTTTATCTTAGAGTGCTGTATCAAATATATAATGATTAACAAAGAAGAAAATTAAAGAAAATATATTAATAATAGCATACGTGGGGAAAAATATTCAGTGAAATATTTAAGTGTTGTTAAATCATATATAAAGTGTACAACAGAATCATTTATTTTTTCAGACTCTAAAATATCCTCAGAGTCTAAGATGCAAAATAATTCTTGGTTTGATATCTGACCATCGAAATGACATTCAAAACCTCCAAGAGATTTACAATGACCAGAAATTCAGAACACTGCTGAGTGTGAAACAAAATATTAATTAAAAAGGAATAATGGAAAGGAAATAAAATTAATTGTTGTATGCAAAGATAGGCGCATAGACACACACACACACACACACACACACACACACACACACACACACACACACGCATGCCTTGCACGCACACACACACACACACACACACACACACACACACAAATAAATAAAATGTAATGGAAAACAAGGGTTGAGGAAGTGGATGAGGAATATTGTTTTGTTAGTGAGCATAAGCACATCAGAAAAATATTGCAAACATATTTTATAGATAAAATATTCAAATTTTCATCCTCACAAATCCATTCTATTTTACATTAAAGTTTAAAATACACAGCATGTGGATATACATGACAGACTGACAGCTTAACAGCAGCATTTTGTAGTGGTTACCTGATGAAAGACCTTGTTTATAAAAATGCCAGTATTACTACAGCTGAAACTATACTCCAAAAGGTTTTATGGCAAATTTTATTAAAGAAAATACTAAATTCATAACAATTTATTTTATGTGAAATGTGCATATCTTTTAGTGTTGTTATTCAAGGTGTTACGTAGATTGCTTTGTGAAGTTTTGTCAAAAAATAGATTTGAGGTTATATAAGACCTGTTGGGAACACAAGTATTCTAAAAAAAAAAAACAGAAACCTGTGGATAGTTGTAAAGTTTTACATTATCTGTACAGAATAACAGTTGATCTACAGAGCTTCAGAAATGTGTACTTACATAATCTGAAGTCTGCATGATAAAATGATTATGGGAAATATTAATTAATATCTCAGATACAACATGCAGTAATTTTTCTTTGATAGAAATGCATGCTTCTTCATATCTGAAGAAGTCTCTTGTAAACCAACAAGGCTAAATTAAAAGTGAGGTATGAAATATAACCCAAAAAAAGAATTAAAATTTCTCATAATGTACACAAATGCACGTAGTACATACACATAGGAGTAGTAATCTCAGTAACTCATCATGTAGCACACTTGCATTAGGTGTAGAATGTTGTAGGTTCTACTCCCACCCCAGGTAGTTGGATTATTGTTCCAAAAAGACACTGTAGTGCAACATAAGGGGATTGCTGCACTCCTACATATGCTGTAATTTGGATGGGAGAATAAGCTGAGGCCTCAATTGCCTGAGTTGGTGGTAGCTCAAGTACATGCAGAAGATTCCCATGACATTTATAAAAAGAATATGGGTCCTTTATTTGACGCAAGAAACATAAAATAACTATTTACATAATATAACTATTTACATACTTACAAGAAAAGACATATTAGCACAGTTCTATACTCTTCATTCCATTTATTCAACAAATCACTGAAGCCTCCACGATGAATAAGCAGCAAATAATTTTATTTTTAGGATAAAACAAGCGCTTTCACGCACCTAACAAGTGCGCTTCATCAGGTTACAAACTTTAAGAATAAAAACTCATCTTATATAGTGTAACATACACCCTAGTTAACCGCATTTTTGGCGGCTAAAAAATAATTAAGCAATTAGAAAACACTTAATCCCATTTATACTTAAAGCCGTAGCTCATATGGAAATTACGCTTGAAAATAGTACAACTTCTTTAAAACTTCTCACTGCTATCGTAAGATAGTCTAAAAGTATATTAAAATATATGGATATACACAGTGCTCTCCTTCAATTAATCAAAAACCATGCCTATATAAATAGATCGATGAATATTGGTATATATTTCTTCCTATCTGAAAAAATCTAGATATTTATTATTAGATAAACATAATGTATTGTGTTTATATTTCTTAAGTCTAAATAATACATTACTAATATAAATTAGTTCATATTGGTGCATGATTGTATATAACATACTACATATCAAATTCCATCAGGACATATCTAAAAAATATATATATATTATATATAATCAATTTAAACATTTATAAAAAAACGATCAAATAAGAAATGATGACAAACAAAAGAAAGGAAGGGTGGATAAAAAGGGATGGTATGGAAGGATTTATATAATTATGTCATTGGCACTGTCATATAAATTAAAACAATTAAAAATAATATAAGATACACATAGATCTACATGCCCCTATTTTATATACCATCAGCTTGTCAACATATTGTTACAGTTGGTATCCAATCTAATCTATGGAATGTAGTCTCTATAGTAGCGCTGGTCTAATATTAAGGGCTGTATTTAAGCCTGGCTCTATGTGCGCCCTGAGCATTAATATCCATTTCAGTTCATAAAGTTCTAAAGTGCCTAATGCGTTACCTTCTCTTCTATTAGGATAAAGTATCTGCAAAACCCTAAATTTAAACATATGAGATGGAAAAGATTGACAATGCCTGGCTAAAGCATTGTTAGCATTCATTTTCCGTATGTCATATATGTGGTTGTAGGCTCGATCTCTGAGCCTACGTGTTGTCATACCCACATAATATACATCGCAATTATCACATGTGGCCAGGTAAATTATATTTGTGGTATCACATGTGGCATAAAAATTCGGTATAAACTTATAGCCAGTTTCTAAATTTTCATATGACTGTTCATCAGTAATGTAATTGCAGACACAGCATTTCTTGCATGGAAATGTTCCTTGCCTAAAGTTGGTCCTAATATCCAATGGTGTGTGTAATATTTTCTCTTTACATAATAATCTTTTCAAATTTGGACAATTACTATATCTGAAGATAGGGTATTCACCCACCACATTCTTCAGCTCTTTATTCATATAAAGTAATTTCCAATTCTTATAAATGATCTCTTTTATATATTTAACGTCATTGGTAAATTTGATGTCATATTGCACCTTACCTATATTTGGTTTACTATAATACCTATGATGACCTTGCTTGTGGCTAGTGTTAAGAACCAGGTTATTTCTATCTTTAGGGGATATTTGCAAATAGTCTGGATAACCCCTATTTATAAAACACTTGGTTTGAAAATTCAAAAGTTGCTCTCTGTCTTTGATGTCACTACACAGTTTGGTTATTCTAGCCATTTGGTTTTTCACGATGTTAGGAAAAATATGACGTGGATGCATACTCTCATGATGGAGTATGCCATTTTTCCAGCAAGGTTTTCTGAACAGCGATGTAGTAAATCTATTCAGATTATTTTTTGTTATAGTTACATCAAGGTAGTTAACCGTATTTGGTGAGGCTTCATATGTAAAGCTAAGGAAGGAGGTAGTTGATTCCATATATTCAACAAAATCATGTAAGGATTTCACACTGCCATTCCAAAAAAGTAGAATGTCATCTACAAATCTCCTATAATAAATAGCATTGGTAATAAAGCTTTCATTATTTAGGACGTAAGTTCTCTCCCATTCATACACTGCTATATTAGCATAGACATTTGCACAGGGGGTGCCCATAGCTACCCCCCATGTTTGTCTATAGATCTTATCTTGATACATAAAGATGTTATTATTAAGTATCAATTCTAGTAAAGCACATATAACAAATTGTTCATTTTGATTAACCATTTTATATTCATTTAGGCAGCTTCTAATAGCCTCCACCCCAAATTCATTAGGTATGCTCGTAAACAGGTTCCTTATATCTAAGGTAACCATTAATGTATCATGATTTACTTTTTCAACCCAAGGGGAATTTTCAAGGTCTTCCAACAGTTTAAATGAATTTTTTAATATTGTGGGTATTTTTTCTATCAACGGGGCTAATTTAAGTTGCACATATTGTGAGGCATTCTCAGTTACCCATGACTGGCCAGATACTATCGGCCGTACTGGTGGGGGATATATCCCTTTGTGCATTTTGGGTAACCCCTTGATGATGGGAATTAAGGGTGCCTCAATATCCAAGTAGTCATATAGCTGTTTATCAATGCATCTTGACATTAGAAGATCGTAGAGTACATCTTGAACATTCCTAATAATTAACATGACTTCAGATCTATTTATCATTGAATATGCAGTGTCATCACTTAACATCATGTTCATCATGTTATTATAAAGACTGGAATCCATTATTACTACCCCCCCCCCTTTATCTGCAGGTCTAAATATTACACTTTCATCATTACATAGTAAGTCCAAACTACGCCTTTGTAACTCGTTCATGTTGAAAAACAATTTTTTATGTCTTTTCTCTTTGTAATAGGCATAGAAATCAAATTCACATGCTCGTAAAAAGCACTCAGTAGAGCTAGGTAACGGTGGAGTGAAAGTGCTTTTCCTTTTGAGGGCGGTGGCTTTGAACATATATTCATTACATTCAGAATTTTGGAATAAAAGTCTCAAAGCCACTTTCCTAGTAAATTTCCGAAGCATTATTAATGTATCTGAAAGTTCACTGCCTCGAGAGGGAATAAATGATAATCCCCTGTTAAGTACAGAGCATTCAGATTCAGTTAATTTCCGAGACGAAATGTTGAAAAACAAAGTGTTCAATGTTTCTTCTTCCTGTTCTCCCAGTTGTCGCCTGACATCTTGCGCTTCCCCCTTCCCCTGCTGGTAGATCGCATCGGGGCTCGTTGTTTGTATGGAAGCGGGGAGTTTAAAATCTATGCCATTTTAGATGTAGTGTTCAATACACATGTACCTTCCTTCGGTCTGGCTCCTGTTGTTACACATTTCAAGCCTTGCTGGTTGCAAGGTAAAGAAGAGGCAGATGAAATAATATCTACTTCTGATTGTGTTGAAGTAGACACGCCACTATTAGATGCAGTACTTTCTAAATTATCGGCGTTGTTACTAATGTTTGAGCTACTTGCTATATCATTATTAGCTCCATTAGTCTCTCCGGCTACTACTGCTTCATTATGCCTTGGCCATAGAAAAATATTACCGAATTGGAAATCATTACAGTCTCGTCTTAGCTTTTTTAGTTTCACTTGCTCCAACTTATTGCTATAGAAAGTCACTTGTGATAGCATATTATTTAGCTTAGACATGCAATGCTCACTTTTGTATTTTGCAACCATATTTTTATGCTCACCTTCAACTTTATTTATGAGTTCATTCTCCACCGGTTGGAAATAATCAATGAGTAGCCTCAGATAACTGTTGCCAAGATCCAGGTTTAGTTGTTGCCATCTTCGTAGGAGCTCTGGATGAGCCTCTCCATAGCTCGGCATGCAGAGGACGCGCATGCCTCGCGGAATAACCTTGAAGTGCAGGCACGCCTCCAGGTGTTTCCTCTGCCAAATGAGCCTGTGGAGTTTGTAGAGGTTATTTTCCAGGGTCCTAAGTTCTCCATAAAAATCCTGCATGTTCTCATTGTGGGTATTCACCTCTTGTGGAGCATTACCTTGGTTGTCAAAGTTCAACAAGGAATTTTCACGTTGATGGAATAAGATATTCCAATTCGTAGCATCACTAGCAACTTTCGGTGTATAGTCCAACTCTATATTCAGAGTTTCCATCGCGTGATAGTTAGCCGGGAGCAAAAACAGAAAAATCAGAAATATCAACACCAAACCCAGCACGACCATCCAAGGCTCCAGTAAACGAAAAGTAGGATTATTCAACAAATCACTGAAGCCTCCACGATTAATAAGCAGCAAATAATTTTATTTTTAGGATAAAACAAGCGCTTTCACGCACCTAACAAATGCGCTTCATCAGGTTACAAACTTTAAGAATAAAAACTCATCTTATATAGTGTAACATACACCCTAGTTAACCGCATTTTTGGCGGCTAAAAAATAATTAAGCAATTAGAAAACACTTAATCCCATTTATACTTAAAGCCGTAGCTCATATGGAAATTACGCTTGAAAATAGTACAACTTCTTTAAAACTTCTCACTGCTATCGTAAGATAGTCTAAAAGTATATTAAAATATATGGATATACACAGTGCTCTCCTTCAATTAATCAAAAACCATGCCTATATAAATAGATCGATGAATATTGGTATATATTTCTTCCTATCTGAAAAAATCTAGATATTTATTATTAGATAAACATAATGTATTGTGTTTATATTTCTTAAGTCTAAATAATACATTACTAATATAAATTAGTTCATATTGGTGCATGATTGTATATAACATACTACATATCAAATTCCATCAGGACATATCTAAAAAATATATATATATTATATATAATCAATTTAAACATTTATAAAAAACCGATCAAATAAGAAATGATGACAAACAAAAGAAAGGAAGGGTGGATAAAAAAGGAATGGTATGGAAGGATTTATATAATTATGTCATTGGCACTGTCATATAAATTAAAACAATTAAAAATAATATAAGATACACATAGATCTACATGCCCCTATTTTATATACCATCAGCTTGTCAACATATTGTTACAGTTGGTATCCAATCTAATCTATGGAATGTAGTCTCTATAGTAGCGCTGGTCTAATATTAAGGGCTGTATTTAAGCCTGGCTCTATGTGCGCCCTGAGCATTAATATCCATTTCAGTTCATAAAGTTCTAAAGTGCCTAATGCGTTACCTTCTCTTCTATTAGGATAAAGTATCTGCAAAACCCTAAATTTAAACATATGAGATGGAAAAGATTGACAATGCCTGGCTAAAGCATTGTTAGCATTCATTTTCCGTATGTCATATATGTGGTTGTAGGCTCGATCTCTGAGCCTACGTGTTGTCATACCCACATAATATACATCGCAATACTCTTCATTCCACTAATCTGATTTTTTGCATCTGCTATTATCCATTTTCCATTAAACAAAATTTCATTCATTCTTTCATTTCAAAATAATCCAGATTATATAACATAATTTTTTTATCTATTTTTAACATATTCTGGTTTTACCCTTATAATATCCGTACATAATCATATCCATATCAATATGATTTATATCAATAATATTTTCTAAAAAGTTTCATATTTTCTAAACATTTTTCTTCACACAACTTTTTCCAAAGTTTCACTACTCTTTCAGATTTGAAAAAAAAAAAAAACATGGTATATGTTTTCTTTCTCCTCACAAAACAAACATATACTTTCATACTTTTTCCTTTTACTGGTAGTTTATTTCCCATCTCCATAAAAATCTTGGCATTCTACTATCATTGAACACCACCCTTTCTTTACTTTAATATCATTAATCACATTTTTGATAAGTTGTCCCATGGATTTATAAAATAACATTTTATCATAACATTATTATACCATATTTTTCTATCATTTTCTGTATCATCAATTTTCACTTTCCATGTTAATATTTTTTGATAATTTTTAAACTCCTCCTTTCTATATTCTTTCTCTTGTTTTCTTCTTCTCATCATATCCCAAAAATGTTCATACTTATAGTTGAACATTCTCATTATTAAAGTTTCATTCTCTTCACTTATCCATTTTATACTCTACACAAATTCATTGAAACAGAATAGAAACAAGATTAAATAATCCAAATCTTCCTTCTTCCTTCATCTTCAGTCATATACAACACTCATGTCTTCACTGGGCTTAATCTTGAACCTCATATAAAAAGAAAACACTGAATTAATTCTTGTTCATATTTTCTTGGGATCATATAAACATTAGAAATTTATGTTATTTTTCTCATTAGTACTGAACTGAGAAGATAACATTTTTAAAGACCAATGTATATGTTTTCCACAAAAAAAAATATTTCTTTCATTTATTTTATTAAATCTTCCCATTGCATCAAAACAGCATTATTTTTCCCAAATCTTACCCTTAAGAAAGATACTTTACTCATAGAAAAATGCACACACACACACAATTCTCAATATGTCAACTATCCCTTTACTTTTGTCCTTATTCAAAGTCATTCCCATTTCCTTTAAACATTCATTCATTCAAAAATACTTCTTTCAACCATATTGTATTCTTAGTACCTACAACTATAACATCTTTATATGTTAAAACTAATGTTATAAAAACCTCGTTTTCCATTACAACTCTAGAATTTTTCATCTTATAGCACTACCTTACTCACTATTACATTCATAACCAAGGCAAACAATATCTTACTGATAGGACAAAATTATCACAATTAACATATATTTCTTTATTCAACCATCCATTTACTATCCATTTACTAACACTTTAGCTCTTCCATTTTGATAGGATGACATGCATCCCTTAATTATTGTATTATCTATCCTGTACATCTCCATAACTCCCCATAAAATCTTATATCCTACTGCATCATATGCCTTACTAATATCACCTACAATAAGTTTCACTTTTTCAGCCTTATTTATACTTTCATCTACAATTTCTCTTACAATTCATAACATTTTTGATGTCATTTTCCTTTTATACCAGATATGCTGTTTTCCATTATATCTTTAATCCTTCATTCCATTCTCCTCCATATTATTTTCTTAAACTATTATAATCTGCATTATTTAATGTAATATGTCTCCAATTTTTTTCTTTCATTCTTTTAATTTTTTTCCAAATAAATGTTATTATCCAACTGCATAATTCTCCATTAACAAAACATCCATTTAACCATTCTTTTAATATGGTTAGAAAATATCCTCATTGGCAATCCAGCATATTCTTATGCATCCCATACCTTATATCATCTGATCCTACTACAGAATCCACACTTACTTTTTTAAGTACTTCAAATTCCTTGATAGTGATTTCCTTTTCAAAATGTCCTTATTTTTTCTGAAATGCTTTTAACTCCCCAGTCTTCTTTTTATCTTACACACACACACACACACACACACACACACACACACACACACACATACACACACACACACACACACACACACAGAGTTTCTACATGTTTTACTATGATATTCATAATATGTTCTTGTGTTCTTTTTATTTCGCCTTTTACATTTCTCATTTCTAACATAATAATTGTATCCTCTTTTAACTTTTTACCTAAATATGCAGACACCTCCTCTCTTTTCATTTTATATAATATCTATGTCCAAATAACAAAACCTTCATTTTTTTCTTGATTTCTTTTATATATGTTTTATCTATCTCTTTTTCAACATCATAATACTCTCTTGTGTTTCTCTAAATTGTCACATTTTAAGCATTTCAAATATATATTTTTTTCTCCCGCTTACTTACTTTTTCATGCCACTGAAAAATACTTTTTATATTTTTTTAATCTCAAATCACTATTCAGACCAATTTTTTTATAAAAAATCCTCATAGTTATGAGCCTTCCATAACTGCACAATTTCACATTTTTCTATTTTATTCCACAGTTATTCATTTATTCTTTTTATTTCTTTTCCTATTTTAATATACTGCTTTTCTTCCATAAATTCTATCCATATTGCCAAATGATCTGAGAAACTTGTTCTAACCATACCACCATCCAGGACCTCCAGACCTTCTGAAAAAACAAAATAATCAATCTGTGTCCTGAACGTCCACCTTTTATAAGTCCATTGACTTTTATTCCACACTATTAACTTTTCACATTTTATCACTTCTGACATTTTTAATCAGGCAGCAACTGACTGTGTCAAAAATGAAAGAAAGAATATAAGATGAAGGATCAGATGAGAAGGCAAGAAATGTGGAAAATGCATAAATATAGCTGCAAGAAGAGATAACTCCTGGAACAACCTCATGTTGATCAGGATCTAATGCAAGAATGGTTAAGGAGAGGTGAATTTCAACCAAAAGATGAAAGGTTAATACTGGTGGCCCAGGATAGTTGGTTTACAAAGTTCACTGAACATGTCAGAGAAACAAACAAGTGAAGGTTTTGCAAAACAGAACTGGAAACAGTCTCACATCTTGTTGTTGGGTGTGATACAGTAATGGTAGAAGGCCAGTATACTGAAAGGCATGATAATGTGGCAAGACTGTTGCATTGGGGATTGTATGAACATTATAATAGTGAAGTAGCTGAGAAGCATTGAAAACATGAGCCAAATAGCATTCTAGAAAATGATGAAATTTATATCACATAAGATCACCAATTACCAACAGTTCAAAAAATATATCTTAGAAAACCCAGTATAGTGGTCCATAAAAAAGAAGGCAAAAGTAGCACTGATCATTGAAATTGCTAAACCTAGTGATTACGATGTCTTATATACAGAGCAAAACAAAGTCATAAAACACCATGATTTGCAGGCAGAAATGAGAGCAATGTGGAAGAAAGACACCCAGACAGTTCTAAATAGTAGTAGGAGCAATGATTCTCATAAAAAATAAAAGCAATTTGCAGTTGTATTTAGATATGCTACCAATAGATGTAACTCCATATGAATTACAGAAGGAGTCACTTTTGGGCATATTGCATGTTCTGCGAAGAGCACTTTTGGCTTATATCAAAGATTGAAACAATACTAATTTCATGAACCTTAATCATTCTTTGACTTAGGAATAGAGTTGTTTCCCATCATGGTATTAGAAACCCAAAAGACATGCAGAAAGTAAACTGGGAATATCCCTCTAAATGAACCAATTGTGGCAAGGGTTTTATAGATAGGACAAGGTTGCTAATGCATCAGGTTTTCCACAGTGGGGTCCAAATGGAGAGATGATAAATCAAGCAAAAGAGAGGAGTATTTCTGGAAATGAATTCATCCTCAAGTCTTGGTGAGTACTTTCACGAGGTGCACCCAGTTTTTCACAAAATCTCACCAAGATAATACTGATACATATGTATTTTATATAGCATATATCATGGAAATAAGTAAGTTAAGAAATAAAAAAGATAGCTAGGTGCACAAAAGCCAGGATAAAAAAGTACCCAGTCCTGGCAGGTGCACTGGTACCAGTACTGGAAAAAATGACAGTGTAGAATCCTCAAGATACAGAAACATTCCTATAATGGAGCTAAGCCAGGCCCAGGGGGAGGATGGTGCCACTGTTGTAGAAGGAAGTAGTAGTCCACAAAAATCACAAAAACTGAAAGACAAAAAAAGAGCCATAAAGATGATAGATTGGACTATTGAGGATAAGAAAAAAATTATGTATTGCTACTATTATGCTCAGAATTTCCAGACAGAAGATATATGAAAAGATTAAGAGAGAAATTAGAGGAAAGAAAAATACTTTCACAAGAAAAACTGTGACAAGCTTCAAATAAAAAAAATGTGTTCATTAATACAACAGATTTGTGCAAAACATTATATAGACCATGGATTGCTTGGAAAAAGAAGCCACTGAGGAAGTGTGAAAATATAAAGAACAAATTTTAGAGACTTTTAAAAGGTATAAAAAAGAAATATGTACATGGGAAAGAATGAGAGAGATCTGATATGGTGCAATATTTATCCAAAGAAGAAAGCTAAATTAATCAACACAAAAAAGATAGTCCTAAAGATTTTTGAAGAAAAATACAGGCAAAGGCATCCAGATGTGGAAAATATCACAATAAAAAACATAAGATCACAATGAGGGAATGTAGAACAGAAGATTAGTAAACTAGAAGTTAAAAAAAAAAATAGAAGTTGAAGTTATGGAATACTTGCGAAGCAAAGGATTTAGTGTAGAAGTCTAACACAGGTTATAGCATAGATGATAAAACAACTAGTCCCCGAAGTAAGGAGAAACAGGAGGAGCAGGATACAGAGGGTCTATATTAACTTATCGAAGAGACATTGTAGTGAATGCCTCTTCATTGACCCATAAAGAACAAACTGCCAGTTCTGCGAACGGCCGATTCAGTGATTTGTTTTCCCTAGGGAAAAAAATTGCTTGGCGATTAGCATGAATTTTCCCCTTACCCCACTGTAGTGGAATCTCAGAGTTGGTATATTTATGTAGTAAGGGGGCTGTGGGGGAAAATCTCACCCACATTGGGAGGTGTGTGGGGTGAAGTCCCCCACTTTTATGTGTTTGTTGTGATGTTTTGTTTCTGGACGGATCAGTGATTTTTTTCCCTAGGAAAAAGTTGCTGAATCAGCCATTCGCAAAACTGATGGTTCATTCTTTAGGGGTCGATAAAGAGGCATTCACTGTAATACCGCTTTGATAAGATAATATAGATTTGAAATATGGACATGGGAAAGAAAAAGAGATTCAGTATGGTGCAATATCTATGCAAAGGAGAAAGTGAAACTAATTAATACAAACAGAGCAGCACCAAAGGTATTTGAAGAGAAATACAGACAAAGGCATCCAGGCATGGAAAATTTTATAATGCAAAAAAAGAAAACAAACAGGAAAAATAGAAAAGGAGATTAGTAAGGGAGAAGTTAAAGAAACTGAGGTTATGGATTACCTTTGAAGTGAAGGATTTAGTGTAGAAGCTCTAACTCAGATAACATCATAGCTGGATAGAGCAATGGATCCCCAAATTAGGGAGAAACCTATGGAACAGGAAGAATCTGATCAGTTACCATATGAAGAGACTTTGGAGCCTTCCACAGGAAACCAGTACAAATGTTCAGTTGGAGTTGCACAGCAAGGGAAGGAAGAGGAAACTGGCAACTTTGATGCAGTCAGTGTTGTGGAGTGATAGGCCAGTGAGTTCCAATATGAAAGAGCAATGGATGACACAGGATGAAATTGAAGGCGCAGGAAAATGCTCTAGAAGTTTCTATAGAATGCATGCAGGAAATGGAGAACAAAGAATGTGCCCTCACTTTAGAAGAAAATGAACTAGGAGAAGAGTTGATTGATTTAAGAGCTGGACAGACATATTAAGATCAATGAAAGAAATAAAACCCAAAAAGTTAGAAGTTTGGTAAAACAAATGACCACAGTAATTAGGATTGTCCATAGAGATTCATGGGATGTTATAGAATTAAACAGAATATATTACTGTGCAGCTAAATTAATAACAGAAAAAGACTTGCCACAAAAACACAGGGTAGTAAGGGAAAGGAAGGGGAGAAATTGCATGCCATGATGGAAGTATCAAACAGAGAAAACTATAAAGCAATTAAGAGAAGAAGTGTCACTGTTAGAAGACTATAGAAGAAGGAACAGATCAACAAAAATACTCAGAAAGACAGACATGATAAAAGCAATGCGCAGTATTAGAACAGACCAGGATCTATCATACACTATCGCAAATAAACTAAAAATTTCAGCACATGTGGAAAAACATAGAAGATATATAGATAAATATAAAGGAAAAGTACAAAATAAGCAATTTATTGATGGCCCAAAAATGTTTTATTGAGAAGTGAGAAACAAGGCAAAAGGAACTGAAACACCACCAAAAAGAAAAGAAGAAATAGATACATTTTGGAGAAATATCTGTGAAGATCCTGTGGAACATAACAAAGATGAACAATGGGTAGAAGTAAAAGAAAGAATAAGAAGTTCAAATGTACAAGATATGAAATGGGATGAAGTAATGGCCAGAGAGATTGAAACAAAGTCAAGAAAATCTCCTAATTGGAAAACCTCAGGCTCAGATGCAGTACATATATTCTGGCTAAAAGTATTAACATATTTACATGAAGATGTAGCCATGAGTAAGAACTATTTATGTAATCATCCCGGACATACACCAGCCTAGTTAACAACATGAAAAACAATACTCCTACTTAAGAGTGAACCTGCAAGCTATTCTAAAAATTATAGCAGTATAACTTGCCTTCCAACAACGTATAAACTATAAATTGGAATTGATGCCGACAGAGTTTATAGTCATTTAGAAGAAATCTCAATCATGGCACTAGAACAAAAGAGTAATAAAAGAAAGTCATATGGAACAAAGGATCATTTGTTGTTAAATAAAGTCATCATGGTGAACTGTAAAAAGGGAAGAATCTAAGTATGGCATAGATAAATTATAAAAAATATTTCACAGTATCTCACATTCATAGATAAAAGAGTGCTTAAAAATGTATAAGATACAGTCTCCGCTGATTGATTACATTACAGCGACCATAAAGCAGTGGCAAACCACTACAGTTAAGCCATGATAAAGGAGAAATTATTATTCCAGGGATAAAAATTCTAAGGGGGATATTCCAAGGTGACTTTTTATCACGGCTGCTCTTTTGTCTTGCACTTAATCCCATTAAGCTGTCTACTTAACAGATTAGGTCATGGCTACAGTTTGGCTCCCAGAAAACAACAAAGTGTAAAGACTTCTCATCTTCTTTCTGTAGATGATTTAAAACTGTATAGCTCATCAGATGAGGAACTGAAAGCACAACTGCAAGTGGTCAAAACCTTTTCAGATGAAATAAGAATGTAATTTGTCTTGATAAATGTGCAAAAGCAACCTTTAAAGCAGGGAAAGCTGCAGCACCAAGAAAACATCAGTGTGGGACAAGAGAACTTTAGCAAGAGGGAGTGTATAAATATTTGGGAACTAATGAAGAATCTACATTAAAACATGAAGAAATGAGAGTAAAACATAATAAGGAATATTTTAGAAGACTTAAATTAATACTGAAAACAGCGCTGACATCAAGGAAAAATGTTCAAGCTATAAACCAATTTGCTCTTCCTGTCCTAATTTACAGTATTGGAGTGATTGATTGGCTCCAAAAAGTGTTGGATAGTTTGGACAGGAAAACAAGAAGGATGCTGCATGCTCATCAAATGATTTATAAAAATCAGTGCATACCAAGACTGTATACATAGTCCCCATTCTGAAGGAGGTATGGGCTTCTTAGAAATTGATTACAAGCATAGATCAACAATTGTGGGACTGCATACATATCTGCTGACCTCACATGACCCAAATGTAATGAAAGTTTTGAAACATGAGGAGAATAAGTCTAAGATGATTTTCCCGCTTAGTTTAGCAGAAACATATCGGCGTCAAACAGAAATGGAAATCAAACCAGAAGTAGATAAATGTCAGGCAGCAACTGAATGTGCCATAAAACTAAAGAAAGAAAGAATTTAAAGTAAAGGATCAAATGAGAAGGCAAGAAATGTGGAAAAGGCATAAATATAGTTGCAAGTATAGATAACTCTTGTAACAACATCATTTTGATTGGAATTGAATGCAGGAAGCATTAAGGAGAGGTGAATTTAAACCAAAAGACGAAAGGTTAATTTTGGTGGCCATACATGTTGGTTTATAAAATCCATTGAACGTGTGGGAGAAACAGACAAATGTAGGTTTTATAAAACAGAATTGGAAACAGTCTCATATCTTGTTGCTGGTTGTGATATACTAATGGTAGAAGGACTGAAAGGCATAATAATGTGGCAAGACTGTTGCATTGGGGATGGTTTAAATATAATATTGAAGTAGCTGAAAAACACTGGAAATAGTCATCAGTCACAAAGCATTATAGAAAATGATGAAGTTTATGTCACATGGGATCCCCCATTATCAACAGTTCAAAAAATAGATGTGAGAAAACCAGATATAGTGGTCCATGAAAAGAAGACAAAAGTAGCATTGATCATTAAAATTGTTACACCCAGTGACTACTGTGTTTTACATACAGACACAAAGTCATAAAATACCTGGATTTGCAGGCAGAGATGAGGTCAGTGTGGAAGAAGGATACCCACACAGTTGTTTTAATAGCAGTAGGAGCAAATATTTTACAATTGTACTTAGATATATTAACGATATATGTAATTTCATACGATGGGCACATTGCAGGTACCACGAAGAACACTTTTGGCTAACATCAAAGATTGAAACAATACTAATTCCCTGGACTTTAATCATACTTTGACTTAGGAATGGGGTCCATTCCCATCATGGTATTAAAAACCCAAAAGATGTGGAGAAATTAAAAAAGGCAGATACCATAATATCCTTCAGTAAGTATCCCATAACCATCCTAACTGGGGGGGTTGTAACAAAACACTGCTCTCTTTTTGCAGTTTCAACCTCACAAAAAAGCTCTTTCTGAAACAAGATTTTTGAATCCACAAAGACTTTGTTTTGCTGAAGGGATTCCTCACAAAATGCTTTTTCTCCTTCCTCCGACATACTTATGCAGCACACAGTCCTCCCAGATGCCGCTACTCTAGAAATGAGACAGGCACACAGACTCGGTAACTGTATGAACTATGAGTAAAGGAAGTTCCCTGGTGTCCTGACCAAATTTTGGTTAGTCAGTATGAATACCACCATGACTCTTGAACAGAATAGTAATTGTCTGAAACTCTGGCTTACTCAGTGTGGCATAACCACAAACTATTTTTTAAAGCAGAATATTACACACATTCTGTTAAGATTTGCCCCAAAAGAGATACAACTTATGAGTCTAATCAAAACTTACAGATCTTCTGTCAAACTAAATGAATGGAGGCTTTAATATCAAAAATAGAGAGGCCCATATCTTCAATGAACAGATCATATCCATCAGGAGTTTCATACATGTTTCCCCTGTACCTTAGTAGAAATGCTGCATGCATACTTCCTCTACACCTTAATAGTGCTGGTACCTGCATACTTCCTCTACACCTTAATAGTGCTGGTACCTGCATACTTCCTCTACACCTTAACAGTGCTGGTACCTGCATAGTTCCTCTACACCTTAATAGTGCTGGTGCCTGCATAGTTCCTCTACACCTTAATAGTGCCGGTATGTGCATGGTTCCTCTACACCTTAATGGTGCTGGTACCTGCATACTTCCTGTACACCTTAATAGTGCTGGTATGTGTATGGCTCCACTACACCTTAATAGTGCTGGTACCTGCATACTTCCTCGACACCTTAATAGTACTAATACCTGCATGGCTCCTCTGTACCTTTGTACTTTTGTATCTTAATATAACTGGTATAAACATGGTTCCTCTGCACATTAATAGAACTGATACATGCATGGTTCTGTTCTTCTGTGCCTTAATAAGCTGTTACATGCATTGTTCCTTTGCATCTTAATACAACATGTACATGCATGGCTCCTCTATACCTTAATAGAACAGCTACATGCATGGTTCTTCTGGACCTAAATTGAGCTTGTGCAGACATGATACATTCATGGTTCTTCTGGACCTTGAGAGATCTGGTGCACAAATGGTTCCTCTATACCTTTACAGAACTGGTGCATGCATTGTTCCTTTATATCTTAGTAGAAATGATACACTCATATTCATCTGTACCTTAACAGAGCTGGTACATGCTCCTTTGTATCTCAGTAGAACTGATACATGCATGGTTCCTCTGTACCGCAATAGAACTGATACCATGCATGGTTCCTCTGTACCTTAATAGAACTGATACATGCATGGTTCTTCTGGGCCTTGACAGAGCTTGTGCAGACATGATACATTCATGGTTCTTCTGGGCCTTGAGAGATCTGGTGCACAAATGGTTCCTCTATACCTTTACAGAACTGGTGCATGCATCGTTCCTTTACATCTTAGTAGAAATTATACACTCATAGTTCATCTGTACCTTAATAGAGCTGGTACATGCTACTTTGTATCTCAATAGAACTGATACCATGCATGGTTCCTCTGTACCGCAATAGAACTGATACCATGCATGATTCCTCTGTACCTTAATAGAACTGATACATGCATGGTTCCTCTGTACCTTAATAGAACTGATACATGTATGGTTCCTCTGTACCTTAATAGAACTGATACATGTATGGTTCCTCTGTACTTTAATAGAACTACACTGCACTGCACCTGTCTTTGAATCCTTTATTTGGAGAGATACACTTCCTGCACAAGAATGAACCACAGCTGGTGATTTTGATGTTTATCAGCATCATGCATACAATCATGATCTGTCAAGTTCCCACATTTCTGTCAGTGACTGTCTTGTGCATGCAAGCAGCTCATCGTTCCCAGTAAGCACTCCAATGTTGCATCTGTCAGACTTGCAGCCACAGATTCAACAATCATCTCTAGGATGGATTACTCTACTAATTATGGCAGCAACTTCAACGATGAGACAACCTAAAGTGAGTGTTTTGTCAGGTCTGTTCTTGTGTCCCAGTGATGGTGACATCACTGATGCCCCATGATCTGCCAGGACTGGACAGAAGCAGGCAGTTTCCTTAATTTCCCTAAAGCATTAGCCAAACATGGAAACACTTTGAGTCTCCTGTGAAAATAGGTTATTCCTGGTGAGGTTCATCAGGTAGGCAACAAATAAATAAATAAATGTGACCCATAAGGCTGCAATTTAAATAACTATTTGCAAAAATGCTGTCAAATACAATTTGCTGATCATTCATTTAATGTGGTTTGGCATCTGGCAGGGTTCATAAATTTGAGACAGCTTTCTGTTATTAAAAAAAATCTATTAAGGCACTTTTGGGGGGGGGATAGAACAATCTCTGTTAAGTTATATATGAAAAGGTGTCAAAACTATGGGTAATACTGATTGGAATATTTAAACAGGAAGTCTACCTCATGTACTAATGATTCCCTTTAAAAAATGGGCTCTCTTAGAAAGTTCTTCATTTACATGACATTAGGATTCAGTCCTTCTTTTACCAAAGGAGAGGATGCACCTCAGGACTGGTGTTGCTAATCAGAAAAAACAGACAAGAGTACACTTATTACAAAGCAAGCAGTGCTTGATGAATGCATGCTAAAGCAGTCAGTGATATTTTGCTTTTTATTGTTAATACCTATGTCACACTTAAGACTGAAGGCCACCAATAAAACTATCCTTCTGATTGAAGTCACTACATGTTGAGACAGAGCTTCAAAGTGGTCTTTAGGCATTTGCCAAAAATTCTTTATGAAAGTTTGTGGAAGTTGCCCTTTCCAAATTCATGTTGCTATCCAGTATGTGACATGAGGACTAGGTGTGATCAAAGGGTTACCTTTAAAACCGCGATTTACATTGGTTTGAGTGCTCATATAAGTGACTCGAAACCACAGAACTGACAATGTCAACAAACCTACATGTTCGAAAAACAGCAAATTGAACAGCAGATTCACTGTTTTTCAAACATGAAAGTTGAAGAAAAAAAAACAAAGTGTAAAGAATGGGAGGAAAGCCCCACTACACCCCCCATGTGGGGGGGCTGTGCCCTCACACCCCCTACTTTATTATTCTAACTCCGAGATCACACTACAGTGGGGAAAGGAACCATTTCTCAATCTCCACTATAGTGCAGTCCACCCCTGAATGTCAAATGTGCAAGGATCAAATCTCACTGTGCATTCGCTCATTGCACATTCAACCCTTTTTCCGTTCAGTGTTTGCAAACCTTGCAGACTGCCTTTCGGAATTGTGCTGTTCACCCTTCTGCAAATCGCGGTTTTAAAGGTAAACCGTGATCAAAGCTAGGTTAATCATCTCACCTATACAGTTCAACAAACTTACCCCTTACAAAAGTTGTGGATTAAAAAAACAAATAAAGCTCATTCAAAAAGCTGAGGAGCAAAAAAAAAAATTCAAGCCATTTAAATACCAGTGTATATTAACAAATGTTTAAATGTCCTGGGTGAATGAATCCTGGCATTGTATCAGTGCTGAATTGCTATACTGATTGAAATACTGGTATTCCATGTCAGCAGTCATGGTCACATGATCGCACACCTTGACTGCTTGTGCCCTGGGCAGCCGCACCTTTGCCTCACCCTAGTTATGCTTCTGGGTGTGATGCACACCAGTCAGAATTGCTGAACGTCAACACTGGTTAACCCTGTTTGTTACAGACTGCTGAATCAGTATGTCGCAGTGAACATTTACAGCAGGCCAATGCAACAATGCCATATTGAAAGTCTGCTGTAGAATCAGGTTGTAATGTCACTCTAAATTAAGTAAAATAGAGCCTAAGACACATAAATAATATAGGCCAGTGTCAAATATAGTATTGGTCAGCACAGCTCTTAAGTATATGAAAAAGTAATAAAAATGGCAAATAGAAATTGGAAAAAATATATTAATATTACTCCATACTAGCAAAAATATTCTCAGTGGTTAGCCCAAATCACATATAAACTCATTGACCTTTTTCCTAATAGACGGAGAACCAAAGTCAAAGATTCTGTTTTGAATCACATCTGTGTACTTGAAACAACTGTTGGGTCTCAAATGCAAACGTTCACTTATTACATATTTGTAGACTTGATTGAATATTAGGTCCACTTGCTTTATTAAGAAACAATTGTTAGTCAGCCATTTGAACTCTCAGCCCTCTGTTACACTTTGTACAGAAAGTCATGAATTTGAGTTACTATAGCAATATTTCTGTTTTTGTTATTCAGTCAGGTTATGGCAAATAATTTCAAAAAATGCAGCTTTTAAAAAGCTGTCTTAACTGTACACTTGGGCTTCTAAACAAATGTATTTGAGTTTGAGTTATTTCACTGTATCCCTCTCCCGTTTATTGTATTTTCCTTTTTAGCCTCCCCTTTCTAACGTGCAGAAGTTGTGGTGATCTGTGTTTTGTATGTATTGCATGTTCCCAACTGCTCATCACCAAGTAATCTAATGTGTATCTATAGTAAATGTTAAACCAGAATCAGTAATGATTGTAGAAACTTCTGGCAGCTGCCATCTTATTGCAGTATAATTCATTTGTTAGGTTTCTCATCACTGTGTCTACTTGCAGTTACTGCTGTAGGGTGCCAAGGACTTGTCTATACATTTGTTTCCTGTACTAAGAGGTCTTCGAGAAGAGTAGCATAGATGGTTGCTTTCTTTGGCCAGATGTAAGCAGCACAGAGTTATCATGAGTAAATGAAGTTATGGTGCAGTAGACATAATCACTTTACTTACATAATCACTGTACTTCTAGCAGACATAATCACTTTACTTACATAATCACTTTACTTCTAGTAGACATAATCACTTTACTTACATAATCACTTTACTTCTAGTAGACATAATCACTTTACTGCTATACTGCATACCTGGAAAGCAGAAAAGCATTAAACATGCATACATTTTCAGTATCATAAGATCTGGAAATGCAGATAGTGTACATCATTATTTCCAGTCAGAACATCTAGACTTTTATTTCTAGGTGATTTAATTGCCAGTACAAATATGAATTATCCTTCCAGAAGTCTTTGTAGCCAAAACTACCTTTGACATAAGCCAGTAATTAGTATATTTATATTGTTTGCTTTCTCTTCTTCTTCTTCTTTTTATACAAAACAATATTATGGCACTTTTCCAAGGGGCTGAAAGTAGCTTTTTTAGAAATGAGCAGTTCATAACAGAATAAGTATGCCAAGATTTCATACCAGAACGTAATATACCTAATGTCAGCCTGAGTAAAATGTTGATCCTGTGGTTTGTTATTCATAGTAAATGGCATCGGTACGGTTTACTCCATTACAGTAATGAGCAGCCAAGAAGCAAACTCTTATTGATCTGAATTAGATTGTTTGCATTCTTTCCTCAACAGCTAACTACTATCTGAAATATAGTGCACAGTCGCCTGTTTGGTAACAGATATGCACTTACTAATTATATTTTAATTAGTGCGTTGCTATGGGTATGAAATTAGTGTAGTACCCATCAGTGACAGAATTAGTGGCATATATTTTCTTCTAGGCTATGTAAATGTTTATAATGCATTAAAATATGATTTGTCATTGGGCTAGGTACTTAAATAAGGAATCACCTGATGGTTTATTATTAAGATATTGTAATACAGGCTTGTATGTCTTTAGTCTTTAAGCAACATGGAAATGTTAGTAATAGAAAAAATGTACTCATTATGTCTAGCAATATTGTATATGTCTACTACTTAATGTAAAACAGCTTCACCCATTATAAATATACTGAACTACTTTAAAGAACTTGCATCTAATGAAATAAATGCAGTAAAGCTGCTAAAATAGATTTTTTTATGATAACTTAATCTAAAATGCAGGCTTTTGTTGAACAAAAAATGGTAATTTGTTAAGAGAAGCTGAAAAAAGTGATGGAAAATTCTTCTTTATTTTAAAAGGACCAACAAAACAATGTTAAACCCTTCACAATGCATACAATATATTTATTTTAAAAAGACAAAAAAAAAAACAATGTTAAATCATCCATTATGTATAAAATAGTAAACGTCTATTAATTTCAGCTGGACACTTTAATCTTAAATCATATAACGACCATTATTTGTATAGATGTTTGTGTGACTAAATTATTATACAAAGAAGCTTACAAGTTTCTGTATGCAAATAATTTTAGGCTTCCTGATGTGCATAAATAACTAATGAACCTTGTTTACATATCCATTTGCATGTTAGGCTTATTAGATTTTAGAGACTATTTTATTACCCCAAAATGGCAGTGTGGCACAGACAGATAAATCACTGTCTGTCTCAGATATCTTGGGATCAACTAGTGACCGGGGTAGTGGAAGAGGAGGGGAAGAAGGTTATGAGTGAATGGCAGATGCCAGCTTTTCCATTCTTGTTGGAGGAAGGTGATGCAGCCTGCTTCATTACTTCCACCTACTGGAGAAAGGGTGTACAGCATGCAGTCTAATGATTAGGTATATAAACTTGGTTCTGTACATTCAAATATTCATTAAAGGTCTAGCAATGCTAAAGGAGAAGGTGCTGCAACCCTCAGATTTGCAAGGTATGATATCAACTGCCAGAGGGTCCAAAACGGATAGCTACAGAGGATGCTTCTGTGATGATCTCCTGTGATTGCATTTCACCCCTGGGGAATGAATGGGCTGACCAAGAAATGGGAGAGGTGATACTTAGCAGCAGCAGGGGCAAAAAAATACCTAGGAAAAACAAGTTTCTTTATGACTCAGTGTGTCTGTTTTTATTTGATCAGTACCTGGTTCAGCAATGTACCTACAGATATTTCTTAGATGGAAAACAGTGGCACACATCACATGTTAAGTGTGTCATTTATCTGGTCATTGTATTATAAAATACCATTTGAACTAGAATTTGTATTTATATGAGATTTTATAGCTGTACAGTTTTTTACTGAGTTTTCTAGTAATGCACTTTTCCATTTTGTACAACATCACAGGTTTTAAAAATCATTAATTCAGATACAAAAAAATCTCAGCCCTGACTTGTGCCATAATGGCTTCATGAGTAAAAATATGTTAATATGGATAAAAACACATTATTTATGATGTTTTTCTACTCTCTTACATAGCAGACTATATTATAACTATACACATGCTAACTGTTTTAGCATTACATTAGAAAAACTGCTGAACCGAATGAATTATTTTTCTCTGCACAGATTTCTAAAAGTAAGGTGATATTATATATTAATAATATCTAAGTGGAGAGTGACTTCTTACAGGTATTAAAACAGTTTTTATGTACTTAGCTAGGTGCAGACTGATTTAAAAAATCATAAAAAATACAGAAATATAGCCTTGCATTTCATCAGCTGCCACTCAAGGGTAGCACATGGCATTAGTTCTCAGAATTTTCGCTATAAATGTTTTATAAGTAATCTTTGCAGGAGTGAGGAAGTATGTACTTAAGATAGGCTCCTTGAATGTAGTGTGGTTGGTGCCCTTAAAATCAATTTTGTAGCCCAGAGTTTGGCTTCTTCAGTCTCTTTCAGCATGCAGTGTGATGCCGAGCTTGTCAGTTAACAAGCCTGTTGCTTTTAAGTCACATCCAGTATTCTACAGAATCAGTCTTTATAGGCAAATTAAGGCAAAAATGGAGTTTTATAGACAAATTAATGAATTAGCAGTGTATGGTTGCACTATTGTGACATCTTAAAAAATGCAGCGGCACCCAATCAGGTTGAAAGTACTAGGAAGAAGCTAAGAACTTCATACTTTATCATTTTAATAATTGCAATGACTTACTATTAAACTTGATGATGTGTTGTTAATTATTGCTTGTAAATATTATTCTGTTTAAAAAACAGATATTGGGATATTCTGGGGGTGACAAACACACTTCACTATAGTTATACATGGATACCATCTTTAACTTGCAGGTGGGCAAATAATTCTGGGATATGTTATTCCACAACTCTCATTTGGAGATTACAACTGAGTTGTTATAATGCATAATGATGTTTGACATACAACTTCTTTAAGATAATGAGAAATAGAAATATTTTATGCATTCAGCTACTTCTAAAATAATATGATGTATTAGAGATATTATCACTACTGCTGTGACTATTTAAAAAAAATTAAAAACATGTCTCACACAATATCAGAATCCATTCACAATATACAAATGAAATGCAGAATATCTAAGATGATTCAAATGGCCTGTAAGCAATTGTTTGGTGCTACTAATTAGTTTAAAAAAGTAATCTTTATTAGAGATTCAAAACAAAAGAACACGAGCAACAAGGATGTAATAAAATTCAACAGTTTACATGTAGACATAATCTGCAAAACACATTAATAGAATTAAAAAATATATAAACATACAATACATTTATAAATGACCAGTATGTTTTCTATCCATTTCATACATAGTTGTCAAATGTAACCCAATATAACCTATAGCCCCTTATCTTTGTTCAAATTCAAATATATATACATATATATATATATATATATATATATATGTATATATATATATATATATATATGTATATATATATATATATATATATATATATACAGACATACATACATACACTCCCCACATTTAGAAAGTTCATTATTCTACATTTCCAAACTATGACCATTTTTGGTACAAATGCCAGTAGCATTTGAGCATTCAGTTCCCCTTTACTCCAACCTATTGTCTGTATCGCTACCCGAGTCCCTTCTCTGCAGTTCTTCAAACAGAAATTCCTAATGTATGCATCAAAAGCTTTTTCAATATTGAATGAAACTTTCCCAGCATAACTGTATCTTACTTGATGTTTTGAAGAATGCTAGATAAATTCCAGCAATTATCAGTATTGTGCCTACTCTTAATACACCCATTTTGTTCTGGCCTTAAAATGTATTTATTTTGTTTTTGTTTTTTCTTTACCAGGTTTACCCAACTTGGTTAAGACAAAAACTATTTTCATTGGATACTCGGGAAGAAAATCTCCAACATATTGTAAATATTTTTAAACATAGATTCAATAATGTACAAAAGCAGACATTAAATACTATAAATTTACAATTATACGTAACCTTTGCTAATTATATTGCATTCATAAGAATGTAGAGGAAGCTATTGCAATATAAAAGATATTTATACATTAGTAGATGTTGAACATACAGCTGATATGGCTGTGTATCTAGCTTTTACCATCAGCTTCCACAGACACAGATACGGTCCCTAATTATATTGCAATCATAAGAACATAGAGGCAGCTCTTGCAATATTAAAGATATTTACACATTCATAGATATTGAACATGCAGCTGATACACCTGAGCATCTAGCTTTTACTATCAGCTTCCACAGACACGGATATGGTGCCATTGAACTACTAACTAGGTTTTCTGTGACTCACCACAGTATAATAGACTGCATTTGCTGCTGTTAGAGGTTTCTACTTTTTAAACAAGTAAATATTAAGCAATATAGTTTCTATGTATTTACTATAAATATAGTAAACTATTTGCGCTAGTAACATAACTTACTGATAGATTTTTGAAGGCTCTCACAAATAAGGAGTAGGTGCAACCTGCTCCGTTCACCTTCGCTATCCTCATACTCACTCTGCTCCCCTACCCCCAATTACCACCCAGCCCCACTTACACTGCATTTATACTCTATGCATCTAGTTTCCTCCCACTAATTAACCAATCAACCTCCACCTACAAACCTTTCCCACAATCTCTTCCCTCCTCCCACACCCTAAACCAATCCCCATTTATTAACCTCTCAGTCTCCCTATACTACACATTCACAACAATCCCATATCTTTTCACCTACAGTATCAATCAACCCCTCTCCCAACCCATCTCTTACCATGATCCTAAATTTCATAGTAACTTCCCTACTATTTCTACCACAACTCCCCCCAAAAAACACCTCCCTTACATCCTATCATACTACCCTCTACCACTACAAACCAACACCCACAATATCCTAACTACTGTAACAGCCAGTTTACCTCAACTTCATTTACTATCTCTCCCTAACTTCACAACACCTCATTTATTTACCTATTTTAATACAAATTATTTCAACTACCCCCCACTTTCTATGTTAGACTTAAACCTAAACTTCTTACTCATATGTCCTTTGATCCCAAACCCAGCCCATCAGTTACCATCGCCTTGCTAGCAGGTGACATCCACCCTAACCCAGGGCCATCTACACCACACGCAGTCTCTTCACAAAAAATTCATCCCCCAACCATACAAGCTACTACTCCCACCAACAAAACATCCCCATCTCCCAGTAACCCTAGCCCACATTCACGCAAGAACTCATCTATTGTAGCCATCAATGTGCAAAGCCTAATGAATAAAGTGACTGACCTACATGCTTGGATTTCAAAGTATTCCCCTCACATACTAGCACTATCAGAAACATGGCTAAAGGCCCATATCCCTAACTCAGATATTCTGCCCCCCAACTATAATATCTAACGACTTGATAGAACCACAAAAAAAAGGTGGAGGAGTAGCAGTCATATATTCTGACCACCTGACCCTGGCTCACCTACCTGTTACAATACCTAACTTCTACCCTGTAGAAGTACTAATGCTAAATTGTTACCTAAACAATCACAAAAAGCTTGCTATTGCCTCAATCTGTAGTTCAACTGGAATGAATATTCCTGTTGTTGAAAACATACTTTCCTGGTTGTCTCAAAACATAGTCTATGAAACTATCTTGCTAGGAGACATAAACAATGATTGGAATACCATTGATACCACTTCCCCTGCCAAAAGCATCAACCAATTTGGCTTTGCACAGCTAATTACTACCCACAAAAGACTACACAAAAACTCCAATAATGGCACAACATTCAACTGGATCCTGTGTAGCAACCCCCAACTTTACCATAACCCTAGGACACTTCCAGATGCCTTGGGAAATCACTTACCCATCAGTATACAAAAATATACTTCTCAGTTAAATAAATCACACCTACACAAATTCTGCCTTAAGCTTACTGACTTTAACCCTACAATTCTTAATGATAGACTTTCTTCTATTAACTGATCTAACCTACACACACATTCTCTCAATGATGCAGTACTCAAATTCAGTGACATCTTTCTTAGCATTCTCGACTCACTAGCACCCCCTCGCAAAATAAGAAAAATATTAAACTATGCCCCCTGGCTCAGTAAAAAAAACCTGTACACTAATGCACAAAAGAGACTCCACCTGGAAAACATGGCTAAAAAGCAAATCCCCAACTCACCACCAATTATTTAAAAAATTAAGAAACTGCACCAAAAAGCAAATATATAATGATAAGAAGGCATTCTACCTCAATGCATAAACCACTCATCAATCCAACCGCAAAATTTCTGGAGAAATATCAGCTCAATCCTTCACCCTGGTAGACCAGAAACTCCCAGCCCTTACCCTAACTATTCTGACCAAGACACTGCCTTTCTCCTTAACCATTTTTTTATTGATACCATTAGCAACCTGTGAACTGCCAGCCACAACCCTCCCTCAAAAAAACACCACCTCAAACCACAGATAACAACACATGCTTCTCTTTCGACCCCATCCCTATCTCCTACATAAAGTCTCTCCTTCTTAAACTTAAACCTTGCTCTCCCTCTACTGACAATACCCACTTTCTCAAACTAGCACCTAATACTATTGCCTATCCAGTCAGAATACTTATTAATAGGTCTATTAAAGAATCCACAGTGCCCAAAATCTGGAAGTCTTTCTATGTGATCACCTTCACAAAGGTGGCAACTCCAACGACCTCTCAAACTATAGACCCATTGCTATACTTTCCCCACTGTCCAAAATTATTGCAAAATGTGTACATAATCAGATTATGAAATCATCATCCAAAATAATCTCCTGACTCCTACATAACATGGAGTTCGACCAAACCACAGTATCTCTACAGTCTTCTATGCTTTACCCACACCATTGCTGAAGCTAGGGATAACAACAAATTGGTCTCATGTCTGTTCCTAGACCTATCAAAAGCATTTGACATTGTATCACACTCCAAACTACTTTCCAAACTGGCTAACCTAAATCTCTCCAGCTCAATCCTCTCTTCATTCTCTGGCTAGCTCTCAGACAGACTACAATCAGTCAAATGGCAGTCTTCTTGTTCTACTTTTCTACCTATACACATTGTTGTATCCCAAGGCTCTGTCCTAGGACTCCTTTTTTTTTTTAACATCTTTGCCAATGACTTCCATTCTTCCACTACCCTCTCTAACCTAGTGCGATACGCAGATGACTCTACTCTGATTACTTCATCTCACTCAGCCTCACAAGTACAGATACATAAACAACTATATTTCCTTTCAGTGGAAAGTGGCTAAATGAAAACCAGCTTATCCTGAACCCTAAAAAAATAAAACTCCTTCTCTTTCTTCCCAAGGCTAGTGATCACCTTAAGCTCTTCTTCTCCATCTCGTCACTAAATAAAACCATCATTAATGTTGAAACTCACACTAAATTACTTTGAATGACAACTGACGACCAGCTAAAATTCGACTTGCACATCCAGCAATCAGTTAAGAAAACTAATCAAAAACTTCTACATTGCAATAAAAAATTCCTTTCATCTGACTCCAGACTTTCTCTGTCCCAAGTCTATCTACTTACTAGCCACCTCTATGGAGCCCCAGTGTTTACCAACCTTCAATCCTGCCTGCTCTCCAAACTTGAACAACTTACAATAAAATTGCAAAATTCACTGCTAACATACCTAAGCCTACCCACCGCTGCCTTCCTCTCAATAAACTACACTGGCTTGAACTTCCGCATCATCTCTAATTATCCCAATTCCATACAATCCACTTCCTACTCAATAAACCCACTGCCAGTCCCTGTCTCTCCAATCACTCATACATGTATATATATATATATATATATATATATATATATATATATACATATATACGTGTGTGTGTGTGTGTGTGTGTGTGTGTGTGTATATCTATCCATATATATATATATATATATATATATATGTATATACATACATACATACATATATATATATATATATATATGAATACATATATATATATATATGGTTCTACCTGACTTCGTCGACAGCGCAGAAGACCGACAGCGAATTCGAGCTCCAGAAGATCAACGAAGAAGACCGGCCGAATCGCGAGTGGCAGAACATCGACAATGCAGAAGACCGACACGACGGATGACAACACCAACGCCGAGGATGCCGACATGGGGAAAGGCTGTGTGAGTATGCGGTAGTGACGGACGTTAGGGTGCGAGGCAGGTAAGTGTGGAGATTGACGGTCTGTGGGGATAGGGGTGGGTTAAGTGAGTTAGGGTTAGGGAGCGATAGGGGTGGGTTAAGTGAGTTAGGGTTAGGGAGCGATAGGGGTGGGTTAAGTGAGTTAGGGTTAGGAGCGATAGGGTGGGTTAAGTGAGTTAGGGTTAGGGAGCGATAGGGGGTTAAGTGAGTTAGGGTTAGGAGCGGGTAGGTAAGTGTGCGATAGTGACGGACCTTAGGGTTAGGGTAAGGTTTAGTGTGGGCTTGTAAGGATTTTGGTGTGCTTGTGTTGTGTGTGTGGTTTGTGGAATGGGGATGTGTTTTGTTTTTAATTGTTATTGTGGTGTGTGCAGTGTATGGGGTTTCGTGTTTGTGTACCGTCGGTTATTTCGTTGTCGGTTATGTGTGGTTTCGTGTTTATGGACTGTCGAATATGTGGTGTCGGTGATGTGGTTGTCGGTGTTGTGTGGTTTCGACTATGTCAGGTAGAACCATATATATATATATATATATATATATATATATATATATATATATTAAAACCAAAACAGAGCGTCACAGTCCACAAGCGCATATAAATCCAGTCCTTTGGATGCGAAGACAACAATTTATTAAATAATCCACAAGATGCAACAAGAAAACAATAGAACGCTCTCACAACGTTTTCTTCATCTACTTTGTCAATATATTGACAAAGTAGATGACGAAAACGTTGTGAGAGCGTTCTATTGTTTTTTTTGTTGCATCTTGTGGATTATTTAATAAATTGTTGTCTTCGCATCCAAAGGACTGGATTTATATGCACTTGTGGACTGTGACGCTCTGTTTTGGTTTTAGTTTATTTTGGCGCCACTTGCTCCTATTTTCATATATATATATATATATATATATATATATATATATATATATATTTGCTATTTTATAAGACTTTAAGAATAAATATTCAGCAAGAAACAGTACTTTAAAACGACTGAAAAATATAAAGTTTCCTTTCTTACCTCTTTTTCTGTACTCTGTGAAACTTTTTCTGACCCTGTAATGATACACACAAAGGATAAGAGTTAAAAACCAGAGGCCTTCGCATCTCTGAGCTAGGAAAGGATATCTCCTAATACACTCCTGGTATGACCTTTATTTTTCCAATAATCTTAGGGCATAATTAATTCAAATTCATATCAGTATGACTATATCCAATAAAGAATAAAAGAACATAATCAGAAAGAAACTACAGTACTAAAAATCCTTATTTTATAACCAAACTCCCTTATCAGCCTAAACAAAAAGTTGAGATCCCTCATCAAATCATCTAAAGCTAGCTATGAAAACAGAATTGCAGTAGACAGTAAAGACAACCACAAGGCCTTCTAAAGTTATGTAAAGAATCTCCACGGCAATACCCAGATTTGCTCAGAGCTATTGCACAATGGCACCCCCTATACCGAGGCAACAGATATTGCCAATATACTGGCTGACAGATTCAGTGCCAGTTTTACCCCTCTCTTCCCCACCAAAGGACCAATCACAATACCAGTAGATTGCCAGGCACCCAATATTACTGCTGCGAAGGTTAAAACAGAGCTGTCCAAGGCCAAGAATACAGCTTCTATTGGACCTGACAGTATCCCTAGCTGTGTTCTACATGAACTACAGAGTGAACTGGCACCTCACCTGTGTGCCCTGTTCAATCACAGCCTCAACTCAGGCTTTGTCCCTACCAAATGGCACACTGCTACAGTCATCCCTCTTCATAAAGGAGGAGTGACTACAGAACTATCTTCCCATTACCCTGATGAGTCTGATATGGAAAGGTATAGAATGCATCATTATGGACCTAATAAACAAGGATATAGGGAATCTCCAAACTCTGGATCCCACACAGTTTGGTTTTGTAAGGTAGATCATGCCTGCTCAACCTGGTTGACTTCTTTGAGTCATTCACCAGACCTGTGGATGAAGGCAAGGTGGTTCATATAGCTTACCTTGATCTGGCCAAGGCCTTTGATACCATTCCCTCTCAGGAATCATAGAAGAACTCTTTAAGCTAAGCATCAACCCCTATATCACTAGGTGGGTTGCAAACTGGCTCACATATAGAACCCACAGTGTGAAGGTAGCCGACTCCACGTCAGACTGCCGACCAGTCATGAGTGGAGTCCCACAGGGATTGGTCCTGGGTCCTCTCCTGTTTGATATATATTTCTCTGAAGTCCAGACCAACACAAAGGGACTCTGGCTGACAAAGTTCACAGACGATTGCAAGGTGGGAGCCATAATTAACTATCCAAGTGATGTTGACATCCTACACAAAGGCCTCACTGAGACCAATGACTGGTGCTAGAACCATCGCCTTAAGCTCAATGCCAAAAAATGTGTCATCATCCCCTTTGGGAAAAATCCATTTCCCGTGAATTACCACATCGATGGCAGTCCACTGGACACAGAAGGTGTCATAAGAGGTCTGGGAGCACTTGTTGACAGCAACATCTCTTTTGACCACCACATTGCCACTGTGGTCAGAACATCCTTCTATGTGGCACATCTCATTACTAAGGGTTTTGCATCCAGGAAGAAAGATGTCATTGTATCCCTCTACTCTTCCCTTATTAGGCTACTCATCGAGTACAATGCCCCATTTGGCATGTACCTCGCTAGACACCTGCAGCAACTGGAGAAGCCACAAAAGTACCTCACAAAGAGGATCCTAGGCCTTAAACACTTGTCTTATATGGACAGACTCTAAAAACCCTAACTATTCTCTGTCTCATATCACCTACTTAGACTTGACTTACAAAGCCATGTCTGACTCAGTTCTGTTAGAAATACTACATATAAAGAAATCCCAGTCCCTCTGCACTGCATGCTCCAGAGACCTCAACCTCATTACCACAAGCAACAGAACAACCAGGAGGGACATTTTCATAACCCAGAGACTGCACATGCTATTGAATATACTTCCCATACATGTCAAGCAGAGTGCCTCACTGGCCGTCTTCAAGAGAAATCTTGATGACTAGATGGGAAATAGAAAATTCACCCTGGGTATAACTACAGTGGCTCGACTTGACAGAGGCACTGGGAACTAAGGTCGGGTGGCACTATGCCAGGGTAATCCTATGGGCTAGGCTTGTAAAGGCTCCAGGGCCATTAGCCTAGTACACCCCTATGAATCTATGAACCTATGAATACTTGTATATCCATGTCTAAATGATTGTGCAAGTCAACATGTTTTACACAGTGCGGTTGCTAGAGGGGGTGAGAGGGTCAGTCTGCCCCGGGCGCACTTTTATCACATTTAATTAAAAAAATACTGTTTTGCTTGTCACATTTAATTTTTAAAAATACTGTTTTGCTTTTAAGGCCATTCTTCTTTAAGAACAGTCCAGTCACACATGACATGCATGCATTGTTGCACAGACATCCTGTTCTTTCCACCCGCGAGGAGTTAGACTTATGAGCATAGAGCATCTCTAGTATGGCAGGGTCCGAGATTACCTCTAAGCAATCTGTACAATACCAAGTAGAGTGATAGTGATTTGAGCCTGTCAACACAGGACAGGTGTTGGAGGCCATGGATTATCTTTATGATGTATTTCTGTGGCCTTTCCAACTGGTGTAGGTGTTTGGAGAGGTACATTTGAAATGGGGCATTGTACTCAATTATTGGCCTAATGAGGGAGGAGTACAGAAAGGTAACAACCTCCTTTTTTTCTGGATGCAATCTCTTTACTTATGAGATGAACCAAGTAAAAGGCTTTTCTGACCACTGCCACTACATGATGGTCAAATGTGAGATTGTTGTCAACTTGTGTACCCAGTTCTCTCACCACAGGTTGAATGCTTAGGGGTTGCCATTCATGTTGTAAGTCAGTAGAGGCTGTGTTTTTGCAGAATGATAAGATAATACATTTTTTTCTTTTAACTTAAGGCCATGACTTTGGCACCAGCCATTTGTTGCTGTGAGACCCTCATGTAGTATGTTAACATAATTTGGGGAGTCAATGACAGCACACAACTTACAGTCGTCTGCAAACTTGGTCTGCCACAGGCCTTTTGTCTTTGCCTGGAACTCTAAGAAGTAGATGACAAAGAGTAGGGGGTCCCAGGCATATCCCTGGGGAGCACCACTAGTGACAGGTCTGCTGTCAGAGGTGGAGGCACCTATTTTGAACTTGTGGGTCCTATAGGTGATGCAGTTGGCCACCCACCTGATGAGACAGGGACTTACACCAAGTTGTGTTAGCTTTGTGATGATGCCCGGTTCATCCTCCATTATCTGGACTTATTTGCTCCCCATTCCATTTCTGTGTATGTAATATGTTCCAAACCCTCTGTGAGCTTTTGTGTCTTTTTCCTTTTTTGTTTGTAAAACTGTCATGCATCTGCAATATCTGTAAATCTTTCCAATTTGCCGCATGCTGGTACTAGTAATGTAGCTGGGTAAATGACAATGGTAGGGAAACCATATTTAGTTAGTATTCCGGTCAAAAAGTCTGATTCCTTGTGACATGGATATAAGTCTGCAGAAAATTCCTCTACCAAAATGGCAATGACTTGCAAAAGGCAAGAAGAGACACTAATTTACATAAGAAAGTTGCAAAGTTTTCACACCTTCCTCATTTGCATCTCATTATTCCTCATTTGCATAAGACTTTGTCAATTATGTCCTAACAGACATGGCATGGTAGAGCTTGTGTCTCTGAATCATGGATGAGCTTCACTTGTGTGTGACCAACACAAATACCACTTGTGCTTAAGCCTCACAACTATAAATGTTACCCTCTCCCTTATTGTATTTGAAGTGGTGTATTGGATTTTAGGAACCTTAAATGTTAAAATATCCTTAAAATGCACAGATGAAACATCTTGTGCTAAAAGAATACATATATTTCTTTTCAGGACAGGGACATTCTGTGTTCTTATGTCTGACATGTTAATACCAGCTCTTTTTTGGTTGTTATTTTTGTGTAGATGCCTGGAAGATACAAAGCGCAAGCCAGTTTTGCCCTTTCATCAAATAATTTCATAGTGCATATTATGTCAATTAAGCAATCAACTTTTATAGCATTTGATTTCCTACAGAACAAAAAAAGGGACATTGTGGTGATGAGCCTTTGTGTACTGGCATTTCGATACAGGAAAAAAATGCAGGAACTCTCAATCATGTCCCGTGACACTTTGTGCCCAGGGAGTCTACCACGTTTGCCCCGCTTTTGTTACAATAGCATCTTGCTAAACCTGCATTGATTACATTCAGATGTGCTGCTCCTTTACTCTGCAGTGTCTTCTTAAATTTGTTTCTTTGCAAGACT
>NC_056731.1:840327010-840362010 GCF_019279795.1 Protopterus annectens
TGTCCAGATTTTTGTCTCATATTTTTGGTCCATTTATCATAAAATGATGGTTTTCTGGCAAATTAGTAGCAATCATTAAAAACTGAAGTTAGAAAATAATGACAGACATTTGAGTTTCAGAATTCATGCCCCTCACAAAATTCATGCTAATGCAAAACCTATTATTCCATCAACTTTCTAAGTTTGTAAGAGCATTATTTAAAATTGTCCCTATTTTTGGGCCACTTTTATTTATAGCTTTATCCAGATTTCTTGTTCTAAGAGGTTGAGAGGTATGTAGATGCCCAGTGTCTACCTGAACAAGTTCCATGATGTTCTCTTTATCACATTGCACAATATTATTGTAGACTCATTGATGTGTCATTACTACAAAACAGAAATTTTTGCCAGCTTTCTAAAAGGGTAAGTTGACTTCATAGAACCTTTAAAGCTCTTAATATTGCTTCTCTAGTATTACAACTCCTGTCTATGTTGTACAAATTTTTAAACTTGTTCAGCAGCATAAGTTTATAGATTTTTATAAGGTTATTCATCTGTGAGAATCTTTCTAAGCCAAGCCACACATTCCCATGAAATTTTTAGCTCTTATATTTTAAGTATGAATAACCCAGAGACGAGCAGAACATTTACACTTTGACCCTATCCATGAGGGAGAAAGGTTCTAAACTAAAGGCGAGTTTGTGGTTACCCATCCATTCATCCAGATTACATCTGAATATTAAGAGAAATATTTGACTTTATGTGGAGGGGAGGGTAATTACACAGAACTGGTATTCTCTGTGATACATGTCTATCCCTCCAGCGTGTTCTATTTATGTTGCCTAAGTAGTCTGAAGGTGAAGTGTTGTTTTACAAATATGGAGACAGGCTCATAGGTAATTACTAGGATAACTGCCTTTGCAGGCCAGTTTAAGCCCAACCAATTTACCTTTTTGTGCTTGAAATAACCTACTTCATTTGGTTATAGATTAGATTTATTTAGTACAGTGGACGTGAATGAGTGATAAGCACTAAAACCCTGCACTGATGGTGTAATGTGAATGCTCTTAAACCATGTTGCCATAACAATGCATATATCAAAGTTTTACACAGTAAGGATGCTTACAGGGAGTGGATTTTTTTTTCATTAAGGCTCCTAGCACTGAACAGCAACACCTTTATGTTACCTAGATTGTGTTTTGTTATGTTGGAAAGCTTTTGAGGACTGATGTTGTCTAAAATAGACACTATGGGGTGGACAAGGTTTTAGCCAGTATGCAAAAGCCTGGGGAAGAAGAGGTATAGAAGAACCCCATTTTGACTCAGGCTGATATATATATATAGTGGATACTTATATATATATATATAGTGATACATATATAGTGGAACCCCTTTAATTGATACCAGAAGATAAGCCAGTTGTTGAAGTCAATAATATTTTGCTCGTATTATGGCATCATTCTTGGTGATGGTAAAATGTTTCTCAAGACTAGGCTCATACCTGCATTGGGCACATATTCTGAGAACTCTATTATGTCTGTCTTCATATATTTCTGAGAGGGATGTCTCAAGTCATTTGCACACATGTACACTATTACAGTATCATATGTGCACTTGTGGTGCAAGTACATGAGTGCCTGAGTGATGTTGCAAACCCTTGTACCTGATAGGCAACTAACCATACCCGCCCCCCCCCCCTTTGCACAGCATGATGAACATGTTTCTTATTTGGCATGGTCGGAAGATCATAAAGATGTCTAGCTTTAACCAACAAACTTTCATCTTTACTAGCAATGTAGTGCACTTTATCAAAGAGAGAGATGGGTGATAGTAAAACCTTATCATGTCTCCCAAGGACAACAATAATTACAACTTATCTCAGCAGCAGATGTCTCCAAAAACATTTTGTAGTAACAAAAATATTTCATTCAGCTTCTCAGAGGACATGAAATCTGGTTGAGGCTCCTCACAATGCACAAGATGGGATACTTTCATTGTAACTCTCCCTGTCTAAGGAGTTCACGCAACAGAAGCACCTCCTCTTTCATCCTGCAGGTTTGAGAAAGTCTGGAAGGGAAACATGAAATTTCATGCCAGCAGACTTGACAAGAGATTAATATGCCACGTCCAAGGCTTGTAAGACCAATCATTAGTAGGGGGTCATCGACATTGAAGTAATGTATGAAACAAAGGCATAGGTTGAGCTAGTAGAATGAATCAAAGCCTCCAGCTTGGTCCATAATGCTTTAGTGTTTTCACCTGGTTTCATCACGTGACTCAACACAACAGCCTGTATACAGGCCTTAAAACTAGTACACCCAAGCCACTGACATATGCTGGTGCATGCATTATATGTGATGACAATTTCCATCCCTTTCTTTTCAAAACAGACTGTGCCACCAGCTTTTGCAACTTGCCCACTCATGTCAAAGAGGCTAAGGAAAATAAATGCATCACTGAATAGTAGAATCTGGGTGTCGGCATCATTTTTATTGTGTTTACACTGCCCAGCATTGGCAGACTAAGGTATACTTGAGCATGAACTAGTCCATGAATCTTTTCTGATATTGCATTAAAGGTTAGTTTTATCATTATAGATGGCACCTTCTGCAGCTGAACACCTAGGAACCATGGAGGATTACAACACATTGCAAGTCAAGAGATATAGAACAAGTCTGTAGGATTACTGACTTAAATATGTTTATTTTCAGTGAAGACATTTGATAAAATGAGTGAAGCAGCTTCACTATGACAGGAAGATCTTGCTTAATATAAGAATTTAATAACACATAAGCATTAGCAAATAATAAAGAGTGTACTTGCTCACTGATCTGACTCCACCCCATAAAATCAGCTTTACCATCTAAAAAGTAACCTAACAGCTCACTGGCCAGCAAAACCAGAGCAAAGAGACTACAATAGTAATTACTATTACTGAAAGAGCATTTAGTGGTACTTTTATTGAAATAAACTGTGGAATCTGGCATATAGAAACTTCTTGGGAGTCAACCCTAGAAATTCCAAGGAAATAGACCTGAATGCCTTTTAGAAGAGGATCTGGTTTGGCTGTCTGAAGCATCTGTGAGAGGGCTTTCAAAGTGTCCACACAGATTCATAACAGAGCTAGCCTGTCTTGAACTGTTACAACAGGGACTGATATAGTTTTATCTGTGCATGTGAGAGAGAAAGGTGTCTATAATTACCTACAATATTCCCGTTTTTGTAAGTTTTAGACAAAATAATTAGTGATGCCTTGGACTGTAGAAGAAGGTCACACTTGCCAAACATAACTTGAACAAAATAGGTAACTAACTGGGCCATCCATTCCAGTGCTTTAGATATTTCTACTGGCTGACCATCAAGCCTGAGTGCATTGCTTGACAGGGACATTGGAATAGTTGTGCTAATCTTTTTAATATTAATGTCTTCTGCCACTGAATAAACCCTCTGTGGTATAACCCTAGGGAAATATAAACTTTTACAAAAGATGGAAAAAAGAGATTCATCAAGTAAAGGGCCATTTTGTGAATGCACTTTGCATAGTTCTCAACCTTCTGTCTACCAAATGTGGAACACTACCTCATAAAATGTGAAACAAGTGGACAAAATGTGGACCACTCACTAACAGCTTACTATAAATACATAAAATAGCTAAAAGTAAGTAAATAAACTTCAGCTAGGAAGCTTACAAGATGGTTAAATGAGTTACCTTATATTTATTTTATATATATATTTATAAAATATTCTTTTGATGAATTAATATGATTCAGTAGTTTTATCATGAATATATTTTTATAATGAATATCAGTTAAAGAATTCATAATACTTAATGTGTGAAATACCCTTTCAATGTGGAGCTGCGCGGAACAGTGACTTTGTAAGTCTCAAAATGGAGAATGAACCCTGTAATACAGTACAGTTGAGAGGTATGACCTGGACAGACTAGTGAGATTGGATGGTTTCAAAACATGTTTAGCTTCCTGCTTTATTTTAATAATAACCTTGTTAGCCCTTCTTTCTGCCTACAGAAAAATCCATAAATTTACCTGGTCTGTACTTCAGTGCCCAGAATACAATATCTCCTCCTTTTATATTGAATTCTGCTGCATCAACTTTGGAAACTTTAATGTTTCCGGGATCTGTTATCACTCAGGATTTGAAATAGGAGACCAATGTTGGATCTATTGTAAAAAAGATAAATATAATAGAACCTGACCAATTTATACCACCAGTTGTTTATTAGAACAAAGTTAAAACTATAAAAACTATAAAACAGACTGAGCGCTTTCTTTTTAACTGCTCATAAGATGTCTTCAGAGTAAAGAGCTGCCATGACTCATGAACTTAAAATACTTATGTGTCAACCAATCAAAAGCCATAGATTAGCATATCCTAGATGACATAATCCCATCAAATAAAGTGCCAAAATTGACAATGATAAAAATAAAGATGTGTTGCATGTAAAATAGTGATTTTAAAATGAGGTTAAAGACAAGATATTAAATGCATATAATACATTGAAGTTCACCTTATTTAAAACAAGTGAGTAACAGTACAAAATCACTGTTAAAATTGCACTGCACTCACACAATGCTAGCCTTCTTTTTTAATGCACTAGACAAAGATAAGGCATCATTGATTCCTGGAGCAACCAAGGCATTAAGCCAGGTTAACTCTATTGTATTGTTGGTCTAAAAAAAAAAACAGTCCCCATCATATTCAGTCTCTTCCATCACTACATCCACATTGTTCTCATATAGTCATGCCTGAAGGACCACCATTGAACTGGGACTGGGTAAAATCATAGCCAGCATTGTCCCTCTTTAATTTGTGAGGTTTACATGCCTTATTACCTTTAATAATATTGTCCATTTTGTTAAAAATAAGTTTGCACTGTTATTTAACTGTAGAAAACAGTAATTCAGTTTTTAAAGCTTTGTTAGGAAAAAACAAGCCCACTAATGCCTTATACAGGCATAGTAGTAGGTACCTTAATTGTAAGTTTTTATTTTTTGTTACTGACCAGGTTGTGGTTTCAAATTTCATGAGTGACTTGGATATACTTGTCAAATATAAAGAGTAAAACTGAGGCTTAATGCTTCAGCTACTCCAGGAATCAGTGATGCCTTATCTTTGTCTAGTGTATTAAAAAAGAAGGCTAGCATTGTGTGAGTGCAGTGCAATTTTATTAGTGATCTTTGCTGTTATTTATTTGTTTTAAATAAGGTGAACTTCAAAGTATTCTCTTCTTTCAGCTTTTCCTGGTTAGAGGTCACCACAGCAGATCATCTTGTCCAATCCTGATTAGCAGTGGAGTTTTACAGTGTCAAGTTGCCAGCCCGGCGCCCAACATTCCACACAAGGCACACACATGCACACAATCATGCCTAGGGCCAATTTAGAGTGTCCAATCGACCTACAACATGTCTTTGGGATGTGGGAGGAAACTGGAGCACCCAGAGGAAATCCACGTGACCACAGGGAGGACATGCAGACTCCGCACAGAAGGCACCCCAGCTGAGGATCGAACCGGAGAACCTCTTGCTGTGAGGTGGTAACACTAACCACTTCAAAGTATTATATGCATTTAATGCCTTGTTTTTAACCTATTTTACATGCAATGTGTCTTTATTTTTATTATTGTCAATTTTGGCACTTTATTTGATGTGATTGCATCATCTACGATATGCTAATCTATGGCTTTGGATTGGTTGACACATCAGTATTTAAGTTAATGAATAACAGCAGCTCTTTACTCTGAAGAAGTATTATGAGCAGTTAAGACAAAAGCGCACAGTCTGTTTTATAGTTTTTATCATTTTAACTTTGCTCTAATAAATGAGTGGCAGTGTAAGTTGGTCTGCTTTTGTTTTATTTATTTTATTTCATTCTCATCACTTTTTGTTTTATTTTTAGTTGTCTATTATAAAAAAGCCTCAACAGTGAATGTACTTTCTGCGATAGCTAAGTAAGTTTAACCTTCCACAGGAGCTGCTAATTCAGTTAATACTGCAGTTATTGACTCTGTTCTCAGTTCATCTGTAATACTGTGGTTTGGGTTAGTGACTAAACATGAAAAAATAGGTTACAAGAATAGTCAGGTCTGCTGAAAATATTATTGGTGCTAGTTTGCCCACCTTATATGACCTGTACTATTCTGGATTCAGGAAACAGGCAGGTAAAGTCATTACAGATCCCTCACACCCAGGACATAATTTTTTTGAACTTCTCCCACTGGCTAGACATTATAGATTAATGCATGCTAAAACAAATAGATATAAGAACAGCTTTTTTTCCAAAGGCCATCAAACTTAGAAATGGTTAACTTAGTTAACAGGGTTGGGCACTTTTTACTTTCCATGTTTTTGGGTCCTTGCAATATTGTTTTTGTATTGGTTCCACTTTGCACTTTGTATATATGTTTATGTACATTCTTTGTTTTGCCTTTATTTTTTAGATGTGTGATTAATAGTTGTGTGTATGTTACTTATGCAATTTATACCTGGAGAGCCATCAAAACTGGACTCAAATCCCTTGTATGTGTGCATACTTGGCCAATAAATGTGGTTCTGATTCTGATTCTGATGTTGAAGTTATAAGTGACTTTTCTCTTTCTCTTGCTGTTTGCTAACATAATTCAGCTTCAGTTTATGGCAACTAGTTGACAGCTGCAGCATATTATTACGATACTTGGTCTGTTTACAGTGACTACTAATAAATTCAGTTTCTGTCTGTAGATCAGCTATCTGAGAGTTATACCTAGCACATAACATAGACTTCATAGCATGGACAGTACTACTCAACTGTAATTTAAAAGATGTCCGCCATATAAAAATTGGGACATTCCTGATGGTTAAGTCTTATGTAGAAGGTCACATTGTTCCTAAGGAAGGACAGGAATTCTGTGTCCTTCACTATAAATAGGTCTAATCTCCATGGCTTCAATTGATTTCTAAGACTAAATGACCACAGGAATGTAGGACACACTTGTGGTCTGTCAAAAGACATATCACTACTGAAAAGTGAAAGACAAATTTTATTAAATCAAGTGAGATTACAAAAAGTTAATTCTGATGTGGAGTCATGCAGCTGTATAAATCTTCATGCACTTAACCAAAGGAAGAGATCCTGTCTGTTTACTGACTGCTAATTTTACAGTGCCTCTCAGAGATGGAAGAGGGCATGTCCACTGTCTGCCACACCATTACAACATTCCTCCAATAAAAAGGCACTGTGAGGTTCATCTTGTTAAATACTTGCAGTTTACTGATGGGCACCTTGGATAATTTATGATTATCTACCTTTATGACATACATTGCGGCTGAAACATATTTGCCCTGATGCATGTTTACCCTTGGAAATTGTACAGCCTGTGTGCAACATGCGTAAGCTCTTCCAGAAACCATTCCAGCTGTTGATGAATTAAGATAGACCCTCCTCAGGTGAAGAACATAGACATTTTAGAGATATACCCTACCAGATGCCTTTTAAGCACCTTTGGTAACAACTTGCCATCTCCAATTTTTGGCTGAAAATAATGTCAAAATTCTTGCCCAAAAAGAAACAACATAAACATGCTTTGTACCAGGCATATTATAACCTATTATTGTGTTAAAGGAAAAATAGTTTGAAGCCTGTATATTAAACAACTAGCCTAAAGAGCAATAAACAGATAATACAACAGAACAGCAAACAGATAAAGAAATAACTGAATGGATAACAAATGGTATTCTTTAAAAAAGCAATAACATACCCTTTAAATAAGTCATTCCATCTGTTGGCAGTTGTACACTTACAGTTACTCCTTCTTAAGCAGCCCGTGCAAGCAAAGAATAAAAGCAGTCAATGATGCAGAAAAGTAAATTAAATAAAACAAAGACTACAATGGCAGAGTGCAATGAATCCCACAAGCAGCCAAGCTACGTAAAGTTACTCAGTCAAAAGACTCACCTCCATGAGATCCAAAACTAAAAAAGTCATAGTTCCATGCAGTACTTCATGACCTTCATTTTGGATACATCTCTGACTTAACACTTTTACCCTGAGTCATCATCATCTTCTTTCGGCTGATTCCCATTAGGGGTCGCCACAGCAGATCACCTGTTTCCATTTCGTCCTGTCCTCTGCATCTTGCTCTGTCACACTAACCATCTGCATGTCCTCTCTCACCACATCCATAAACCTTATATTAGGTCTTCCTCTTTTCCTCTTACCTGGCAGCTTCATCCTTAGCATCTTTTTCCCAATATACCCAGCATCACTCCTCAGCACATGTCCAAACCAACGTAATCTTGCCTCTCTGACTTTGTCTCTAAACCTTCCAACCTGGACTGTCCCTCTAATATACTTATTCCTAATCCTGTCCACCCTCATCACACCCAGTGCAAATCTTAACATCTTTAATTCTGCCACATCCAGCTCAAACTCCTGCCTTTTTGTTAATGCCACTGTCTCCAACCCATATAACATAGCTGGTCTCACTACCCTCTTGTAGACCTTCCCTTTCACACTTACTGTCACAAATCACTCCTGACACTCTTCTCCACCCACTCCATCCTGCCTGTACTCTCTTCTTCACCTCTCTTCCACACTCACCATTACTCTGAACTATTGACCCCAAGTATTTAAACTCATCCACCTTCGCCACCTCTACTCCTTGCATCCTCACCGTTCCTCTATCCTCCCTCTCATTCACACACATATATTCTGTCTTAGTCCTGCTGACCTTCATTCCTCTTCTCTCTAGAGCATATCTTCATCTCTCCAGGGTCTCCTCCACCTGTTCCATACTCTCACTACAGATCACAATGTCATCTACAAATATCATAGTCCACAGGGACTCCTGTCTGATCTCGTCTGTCAACCTGTCCATCACCATTGCAAATAAGAAAGGGCTCAGAGCTGATCCTTGATGTAACCCCACCTCCACCTTAAACGCATCCATCACTCCCACCGCAGACCTCACCACTGTCACACTACCCTAGTACATATCCTGTACCACTCTTACATACTTTTCTGACACTCCTGACTTCCTCATACAATACCACAACTCCTCTCTAGGCACCCTGTCATATGCTTTCTCTAAGTCTACAAACACACAATGCAACTCCTTCTGACATTCTCTGTACTTCTCCATCAACACTCTCAGAGCAAAGATCACATCTGTAGTGCTCTTTCCCAGCATGAAACCATACTGCTGATCACTAATCATCACGCCCCTTTTTAACCTTGCTTCCACTACTCTTTCCCATAACTTCATGCTGTGACTGATCAATTTAATCCCTCTGTAGTTACTACAGCTCTGCACATCACCCTTATTCTTAAAAATTGGTACCAAAACACTTTTTCTCCATTCCTCAAGCATCCTCCCACTTTCCAAGATTTCATTAAACATTCTGGTTAAAAACTCCACTGCCATTTCACCATGCTTCCACAGGTATGTCATCTGAATGAATCCTACGACATTTCATCCTTTCATCATGCCAGAATAGCAGATGAATTACTCACTGTTGCAGACACATTATCCTTCAGAAGAGAAGCTGTATCTAGTTTCAGTTCACATTGGCTCTCTGAGGGACTAAATGAGTTGTTGATTAGTACTACAAATATTTGTTAGGCTGCAGGTTTTGAAGGTGCTCACTTGACACCCTGAGTATCCCACACTCATGTGACTCCTAATTGTGTTTGGTACATCTGAACCTTGTATAGTAGCAATAGTTGTAAACTTCCCAGGCACTGTGCGATCCTTACACCTTGCAGTGTTCTTCAATTCTATATGATCCTTACACCTTACAGTATTTTTCAATTCTGTATGATCCTTACACCTTGCAATATTCTTCAGTTCTGTACAATCTTTACACCTTGCCCTATTCTTCAATTCTGTATGATCCTTATACCTTGCAGTATTCTTCAATTCTGTATGATCCTTACACCTTCCTTACACCTTGCAGTGTTCTTCAGTTCTGTACAATCCTTACACCTTGCAGTATTCTTCATTTATGTACGATCCTTACACCTAGCAGCATGCTTCAACTCTGTAGGATCCTTACACCTTGTAGTATTCTTCACATGCTAATCAGATCAGGAAGACAAAGTTCGCTTAGACCAAGACGAATTATCATGGACCTCTGACAGCTGGTTTTGCTGCAGAAATAATAAAGCTAAGTTTGTTATCTCAAAGATTGTAGTGAACCTTTTCCATTTAATAATCAACAAGCATTCTTATGGCATTAACTTGTAACTGTGACAAAGGTGGACCTTTTATCTATAACTTCAATGGAGAAGTCCTTGTAGATCTGACAAAACCATCCAGAATGAAAGCCTTTCCTTCATTATGACTTCAGAATCATTTTGTCAGAGAAGTTTAACATTTTAAATATGTTCTGTTGTCAGCTTCCCTGAGGTGAACTGTGCTTTGAAGGTTTTGTGTGTGTGTGTGTGTGTGTGTGTGTGTGTGTGTGTGTGTATGTGTGTGTGTATGTGTGTGTGTGTGTGTGTGTGTGTGTGTGTGTGTGTGTCTGAGTGTGTGTCTGTGTGTGTATGTGTCTGTGTTTGTGCACGTGCGTAAAAGATCATGCTCATATAAATTCAAGGCCTCTTGTAGCCTAGTTTGCAAATATTTCCTAGGATCCCTGCCTTCACCTCCTTCTTTCCTTCAGCCCTAAAAGCTGTAAATTATTATGTCTTTTCCTATATTCCAAGTGTTCAACATGAGAATGCAGCATTCTTATACTGTTGGGCTCTCTTCCCTAGGTTCAGTGTCACAGCATTTTCTATATGGATGCAATTTTAGCACTCAGCAACTTAGTTTCCTGTTAGTTGGACAGAAAATAGTGATTTCAGTATAGATATGTTTTTCTGAACTCGATTAAGGAGTACTGTAAGATGATATATCTTGCCTTGGGCTGCGGAACCACAAACCTTGTTTTCCAGAGACATCCTAAATCACTTAGATGGATGAGAGAAAAGGAACATCTGCAGAGTCATTTATGTCATTTGGGAACTTCTATTAGTTGCTTCTGTACAATAAACCATCACCGTTTTCACAGAGTCACAACAGCTTTATTGCACATAAAAAGTGAGCAGAAAATAGCTGTTGTAATTGTCAGTTTGTACTCCTTGAATGGCATGCTTGCCCTGACTTAATCTCCACATCCAATGTGCATGGTATATGCCTGGCTATAACCCTAGTGTCTTCCCAACTGGTGACTACCTTGTGCAGGATATATGCCTGGTTATATCCCTACTGCCCCCCCTACTGGTTACTACCATATGTATGATGATATATGCCTGGTAATACCTCTAGTGCCCTCGCTACTGGTTACTACCATGTGCATGGGATATGCCTGGTTATACCTCTAGTGCCCTCTCTACTGGTTACTACCATGTGCATTCCCACCCTACTGGTTACTGCTATGTGCATCATATATGCCTGGTTATATCCTTACTCCCCTCCCTACAGGTTACTACCATGTGCAAGGTGTATGCCTGGCTATAACTCCACTGCCCACGTTACTGGTTACTACCATGTGCATGGTATATGCCTGGTTATACCTCTAGTGCCCTCGCTACTGACTACTACCATGTGCAAGGTATATACCTGGTTATACCTCTAGCACCCTCCCTACTGGTTACTACTATGTGCATGGTATATGCCTGGTTATATCCCTAGTGCCCTCCTTACTGGCTACTACCATGTACATAGTATATGCCTGGTTATATCCCTAATGCCCACCATACTGGTTACTACAATGTGCATGGTATATGCCTGGTTATATCCCAAGTGCCCTCCCTACTGGTTACTACTATGTGCATGGAATATGCCTGTTTATACCTCTAGTGACCTCCCACCTAGTTACTACCATATGCATGGTATTGCCTGGTAATACCCCTATTGTCCTCCCTACTGGGTTACTACCATGTGAATAATATATGCCTGGAAATATCCCTAGTGCACTCCCTACTGGCAACTACCACGTGCATGGTATAGACTGGTTATACCTCTAGTGCCCTCCCTACTGGTTACTACCATGTGCATGGTATATGCCTGGTTATACCACTAGTGCCCTCCCTACTGGCAACTACCATATGCATGGTATATGCCTGTTTATAGTCCTAGTGCCCACCCTACTGGTTATTACCATGTGCACGGTATATGCCTGGTTTTATCCCTAGTGCCCTCCCTACTGTTTACAACCATGTGCATGGTATATGCCTGGTTATACCTCTAGTGCCCTCCCTACTGATTACTACCATGTTCAGGGTATACGAATGGATATACCTCTAGTGCCCTCCCTACTGGTTACTACCATGTGCATGGTATATGGCAGGTTATACCTCTAGTGTCCTCCCTTCTGGTTAATACCAGGTGCATGGTATATGTCTGATTATACCTTTAGTACCCTCCCTACTGGCTACTACCATGTGCATGGTATATGCCTGGTTATATCCCTAGTGCACCCCCTACTGGCTACTACCATGTGCATGGTATATGTCTGGTTATATCCCAAGTGCCCTGCCTACTGGTTATTACCATGTGCATGGTATATGCCTGGTTATATCCCTAGTGCCCTCCCTACTGGTTACTACCATGTGCATAGTATATGCCTGGGTATAACTCTAGTGCCCTCCATCCTGGTTAATACCATGTGCGTGGTATATGCCTGGTTATACCTCTAGTGGCCGCCCTACTGGTTACTACCATGTGCATGGTATATGCCTGGTTATACCTCTAGTGCCCTCCCTACTGGTTACTACCATGTTCATGGTATATGCCTGGCTATATCCCTACTTCCCTCCCTACTGGTTACTACCATATGCATTGTAGATGCCTGGATATATCTCTAATACCCTCCCTACTATTTACAACCAGGTATATTCCTGGTTATACCACTAGTGCCCTCCCTACTGGTTAATATAATCTACATGGTATATGCCTGGTTATACCTGAAGTGTCTTCTCTACTTGTTACTACCATGTTTGTTGTATATGCCTGGTTATATCCCTAGTGCCTTCCCTACTGGTTACTACCATGTGCATGGTTTATGCATGGTTATATCCCCCTTGTGCTGCCCCTATTTGCTACTACCACGTGCATGACATATGCCTGGCTATACTTCTAGTGCCCTCCCTACTAGTTATTACCATGTGCATGGTATATGCTGGTTATATCCCTCTAGTGCCTTCCCCACTGGTTACTACCATGTGCATGATATATGCCTGGTTATACCTCTACTGCCTTCACTACTGGTTACTGCCATGTGCATGGTGTATGCCTGTTTATATCCCCTAGTGCCCTCCTTACTGGTTTCTATGATATGCATGGTATATACCTGGTTATATCCCTAGTACCCTCCCTACTGGTTTCTATGATATGCATGGTATATGCCTGGTTATAGCCCTAGTGCCCTCCTTACTGGTTACTACCGTATGGTATCTGCCTGGTTATTCCTCCAGTGCCCTCCCTACTGGTTACTACCATGTGCATGGTGTATGCCTGTTTATATCCCCTAGTGCCCTCCTTACTGGTTTCTACCATGTGCATGGTATATACCTGGTTATATCCCTAGTACCCTCCCTACTGGTTTCTATGATATGCATGGTATATGCCTGGTTATAGCCCTAGTGCCCTCCTTACTGGTTACTACCGTATGCATGGTATATGCCTGGTTATTCCTCCAGTGCTCTCCCTACTGGTTACTACCATGTGCATGGTATATACCCGGTTATACTTCTAGCGCCCTCCCTACTGGTTACTACCATGTGCATGGTATATGTCTGATTTTTTTACCTAGTGCCCTCCCTACTGGTTAGTATGATGTGCATGGCATATGCCTGGTTGTACCTATTGTGCCTGCCCTACTGGTTACTACGACATGCATGGTGTATGCATGGTTATACCTCTAGTGCCCCGCCTTCTGGTTACTACCAAGTGCATGGTATATGCCTGGTTATAGCTCTAGTGCCCTCCCTACTGGTTACTACCATAAGCATGGTATATGCCTGGTTATATCCCTAGTGCCCTCCCCACTGCTTACAACCATTTGCATGGTATATGTTTGGTTATATCCCTAGTGCCCTCCCTACTGGTTACAACCATTTGCATGGTATATGCCTGGTTATAGCCCTAGTGCCCACCCTACTGGTTATTACCATCTGCATGGTATATGCCTGGTTTTATCCCTAGTGCCCTCCCTACTGGTTACAACCATGTGCATGGTATATGCCTGGTTATACCTCTAGTGCCCTCCCTACTGATTACTACCATGTTCAAGGTATATGAATGGATATACCTCTAGTGCCCTCCCTACTGGTTACTACCATGTGCATGGTATATGGCAGGTTATACCTCTAGTGTCCTCCCTTCTGGTTAATACCAGGTGCATGGTATATGTCTGATTCTACCTTTAGTACCCTCCCTACTGGCTACTACCATGTGCATGGTATATGCCTGGTTATATCCCTAGTGCACCACCTACTGGCTACTACCATGTTCATGGTATATGTCTGGTTATATCCCAAGTGCCCTGCCTACTGGTTATTACCATGTGCATGGTATATGCCTGGTTATATCCCTAGTGCCCTCCCTACTGGTTACTACCATGTGCATAGTATATGTCCGGGTATAACTCTAGTGCCCTCCCTACTGATTACTACCATGTTCAAGGTATATGAATGGATATACCTCTAGTGCCCTCCCTACTGGTTACTACCATGTGCATGGTATATGGCAGGTTATACCTGTAGTGTAATCCCTTCTGGTTAATACCAGGTGCATGGTATATGTCTGATTATACCTTTAGTACCCTCCCTACTGGCTACTACCATGTGCATGGTATATGCCTGGTTATATCCCTAGTGCACCACCTACTGGCTACTACCATGTGCATGGTATATGTCTGGTTATATCCCAAGTGCCCTGCATACTGGTTATTACCATGTGCGTGGTATATGCCTGGTTATATGCCTAGTGCCCTCCCTACTGGGTACTACCATGTGCATGGTGTATCCCTGGTTATACTTCTAGTGCCCTCGCTACTGGTTACTACCATGTGCAAGGTATATGCCTGGTTATACCTCTAGTGGCCTGCCTACTGGTTACTACCATGTGCATGGTATATGCCTGGTTATACCTCTAGTGCCCCCCCTACTAGTTACTACCATGTTCATGGTATATGCCTGGCTATATCCCTACTGCTCTCCCTACTGGTTACTACCATATGCATTGTAGATGCATGGTTATACCTTTAATACCCTCCCTACTAGTTACAACCATGTGCATGATATAGGCCTGGTTATACCACTAGTGCTCTCCCGACTGGTTACTACCATGTGCATGGTATATTCCTGGTTATACCACTAGTGCCCTCCCTACTGGTTAATATCATCTACATGGTATATGCCTGGTTATACCTGAAGTGTCTTCCCTACTTCTTACTAGCATGTTTGTTGTATATGCCTGGTTATATCCCTAGTGCCTTCCCTACTGGTTACTACCATGTGCATGGTTTATGCATGGTTATATCCCCCTTGTGCTGCCCCTATTTGCTACTACCACATGCATGACATATGCCTGGCTATACTTCTAGTGCCCTCCCTACTAGTTATTACCATGTGCATGGTATATGCTGGTTATATCCCTCTAGTGCCTTCCCTACCGGTTACTACCATGTGCATGGTATATGCCTGGTTATACCTCTACTGCCTTCACTACTGGTTACTACCATGTGCATGGTGTATGATTGGTTATATCCCCTAGTGCCCTCCTTACTGGTTTCTACCATGTCAATGGTATATGCCTGGTTATATCCCTAGTACCCTCCCTACTGGTTACTACCATGTGCATGGTATATGCTGGTTATATCCCAATAGTGCCTTCCCTACTGTTTACTACCATGTGCATGGTATATGCCTGGTTATACCTCTACTGCCTTCACTACTGGTTACTACCATGTGCATGGTGTATGCCTGTTTATATCCCCTAGTGCCCTCCTTACTGGATTCTACCATGTGCATGGTATATACCTGGTTATATCCCTAGTACCCTCCCTACTGGTTTCTATGATATGCATGGTATATACCTGGTTATATCCCTAGTGCCCTCCGTACTGGTTTCTATGATATGCATGGTATATGCCTGGTTATATCCCTAGTGCCCTCCTTACTGGTTACTACCGTATGCATGGTATATGCCTGGTTATTCCTCCAGTGCCCTCCCTACTGGTTACTACCATGTGCATGGTGTATGCCTGTTTATATCCCCTAGTGCCCTCCTTACTGGTTTCTACCATGTGCATGGTATATGTCTGATTTTTTTCCCTAGTGCCCTCCCTACTGGTTAGTATGATGTGCATGGCATATGCCTGGTTGTACCTATTGTGCCTGCCCTACCGGTTACTACGACATGCATGGTGTATGCATGGTTATACCTCTAGTGCCCCACCTTCTGGTTACTACCAAGTGCATGGTATATGCCTGGTTATAGCTCTAGTGCCCTCCCTACTGGTTACTACCATAAGCATGGTATATGCCTGGTTATATCCCTAGTGCCCTCCCCACTACTTACAACCATTTGCATGGTATATGCCTGGTTATATCCCGAGTGCCCTCCCAACTGGTTACTACCATGTACATGGTATATGCCTGGATAGTCCTCTAGTGTTCTCCTTACTGGTTACTTCCATGTGCATGGTATATGCTTGGTTATTTCCCTAGTGCCCTCACTACTGGTTACTACCATGTGCATGGTACATGCCTGGTTATACTCGTACTGTCCTCCCTACTGATTACTATCTTGTGCATAGTATATGCCTGGTTATACCCCAAGTGCCCTTCCTTCTGGTTACTACCATGTGCCTGGTATATGCCTGGTTATTTTCCTAGTGCCCTCCCTACTGGTTGCTACCATGTGCATGGTATATGACCGGTTATATCTCTAGTGTCATCCCTACTGGTTATTACCATGTGCGTAGTATATACCTGGTTATACCTCTAGTGCCTGCCCTACTGGTTACTACCATGTGCATGATATATGCCTGGTTATACTTCTAGTGCCCTCCCTACTTGTTACTACCATGTGCATGGCATATGCTTGGTTATATCCCTTGTGCCCTCCCTACTGGTTACTACCATGTGTATTGTAGATGCCTAGTTATACCTATATTGCCCTCCCTACTGGTTACTACCATGTGCATGATATATGCCTGTTTATACCTCTAGTGCCCTCCCTACTGGTTACTACCATGTGCATGGTATATGTATGGTTATACCTCTAGTGCCCTCCCAACTGGGTATATGTATGGTTATACCTCTAGTGCCCTCCCAACTGGATATATGTATGGTTATACCTCTAGTGCCCTCCCAACTGGTTATTACCATCTGCATGTTATATGGCTGGTTATACCTCTAGTGCCCTCCCTACTGGTTACTACCATGTGAATGTTACATGCCTGGTAATATCCCTAGTGCCCTCCCTACTGGTTACTACCATATGCATGGTATATGCCTGGTTATATCCCTTGTTCCCTCCCTACTTGTTACTACCATGTGCAATGTATATTACTGGTTATATCCCTAGTGTCCTCCCTTCTGGTTACTACCTCTACCACTCTCACTACTGGTTACTAATGGGCATGATATATGCCTGGTTACATCCCTAGTACCCTCCCTACTGGTTACTACCATGTGCATGGTATTTGCCTGGTTATATCCCTAGTGCCCTGCCTATTGGTTACTACGATTTGCATGGTATATGTCTGTTTATACCTCTAGTGCCCTCCCTACTGGTTACTACCGTATGCATGGTATATACCTGGTTATACCTCTAGTGCACTCCCTACTAGTTACCACCATATGCATGGTATATGCCTGGTTTTACCCCTAGTGTCCTCCTTACTGGATACTACCATGTGCATGGTATATGCCTGGTTATACCCCTAGAGCCCTCCCTATTGGTTACTACCGTATGCATGGTATTTGTCTGGTTCTACCCCTAGTGTCTTCCCTACTGGTTACTACCTTGTGCATGGTATATGCCTGGTTATACCCCTAGTGTCCTCCCTACTGGTTACTACCATATGCATGGTATATGCCTGGTTATACCCCTAGTGCCCTCCCTACTGGTTGCTGCCATGTGCATGTTATATGCCTGGTTATACCCCTAGTGCCCTCCCTACAGGTTACTACCATATCCATGTTATATGCCTGGTTATACCTCTAGTGCCCTCCCTACTAGTTACCACCATATGCATGGTATATGCCTGGTTTTACCCCTAGTGTCCTCCCTACTGGTAACTACCATGTGCATGGTATATGCTTGGTTATATTCCTTTGTACACTCCCTACTAGTTACTACCATGTGCATGGTATATGCCTGGTTATACCCCTAGAGCCCTCCCTATTGGTTACTACCGTATGCATGGCATTTGCCTGGTTCTACCCCTAGTGTCCTCACTACTGGTTACTACCATGTGCATGGTATATGCCTGGTTATACCCCTAGTGCCCTCCCTACTGGTTACTACCATGTGCATGGTATATGCCTGGTTATACCTCTAGTGTCCTCTCTACTGGTTACTACTATATGCATGGTATATGCCTGGTTATACCTCTAGTACCCTCCATACTGGTTTCTACCATGTGCATGGTATATGCCTGGTTATACCCCTAGAGCCCTCCCTATTGGTTACTACAGTATGCATGGCATTTGCCTGGTTCTACCCCTAGTGTCCTCACTACTGGTTACTACCATGTGCATGGTATATGCCTGGTTATACCCCTAGTGCCCTCCATACTGGTTACTACCATGTGCATGGTATATGCCTGGTTATACCTCTAGTGTCTTCTCTACTGGTTACTACTATATGCATGGTATATGCCTGGTTATACCTCGAGTACCCTCCCTACTGGTTTCTACCATGTGCATGGTATATGCCTGGTTATATCCTTAGAGCCCTCCCTATTGGTTACTACAGTATGCATGGCATTTGCCTGGTTCTACCCCTAGTGTCCTCACTACTGGTTACTACCATGTGCATGGTATATGCCTGGTTATACCTCTAGTACCCTCCCTACTGGTTTCTACCATGTGCATGGTATATGCCTGGTTATACCCCTAGTGCCCTCCCTACTGGTCACTCTTATTTGTGCTCATCACTGAGCTACATCCATGGTTTATAAAGCAGATGTTTTAAGTAGTCAGAAAAAATACTTTTTTCCAGATAGAAAAAAAAAATATGTCATCATAAGTATTTTAGATATATGCAACTTTTTTTCCTGATGGAAGCAATGAAGAAATGTGTTGGTGCTGTAGACATTTATGATGTCAACTATAGTATACACAGCGCTCTTTACTCATATTACATAGAATAAATTTGCACTACATTTTGAATAATGTACACATTCTTGTTTTAGTGGTATTCTTTCTTTGTTTATAGCTTAAAATTTGATGTAAAGCAGTACTTTTCAACATCAGCGATGTTCTGCAGCATGTAAACTAACTGCTCTGTGAGTAAGTTAATTTCTATATAGTGAATGAATGTAATTTCAGATTAGACAATGAAAGTAATGTCAAAGTAAGTATGCTGTTCAAAGTACTGAGTACTGACTGAAGTAAACATCCTGTATGAAGGAAAACAGAACTACTGTGTGTTATACTTATATTTATAAATTATAAGGTGTTAATAAATCTGACATGGCATGCATTGTAGAATATTAGTACATGCTTCAAGAACAGTCTTAAACGTAAGTCAGTGTACCAGTGCCCTAATATCTTTGACAAGGGAACTAACATCCTTTAGCAATACATCGTTTATTAATCACAAAAAACTGAATCTTCAACAGTTCTTACAAGTAGTTCTGGAGTTGAATTATGCCTCCAACAACCCCAGTTTGACTATATCCAAGGATTGCAATCTCAGCCATGACAGTTTTTGACATCAATACTTTCAGGCTTGTTGAAGACTAGACTTTATGATTCATAGATAGATTAATAGATTAGTACTGGGCTAACTGCCCTTGCAAGCCATTTTTAAGCCTAGCCAATTATCCCTTGTGAGACCTGAACCCTGAACCTTGTGTTTCTAAGGCAAACACCTTAACCATTACGCCACCAAAAGGTGTATTCAGACTAGCTACATTTCTGTCATTTCTTAACAGTCATTAGAAAGCACTATTAATCGCAGTTGACTCTTGCCACTAAAACACAGTGGGGATAAGAAGAAAATGAGTTAAATGTTTGCTCCTTCTACCACAGATAATGACTACTTACCACATCACAAACTACCAGTGAGAAATGTAAATATTTAAGTAACATGGAGGCATCTATTGTAAAAAAAAAAACATAGTCTGTGAGTACCACATTCTCCTGCAGCACTCCACAAAAATACATGGAAAATTATCATATGCCTAGGCTGTTAAAAAGTCATCACCTACGTCTCAAGGTTAGACAAGACCAGGTCTCAGTGGAAATTAAAAAGAAATACAACATGTAATGCTAGATCCACAACTGAGAGTCAGCATAAATTGCTTGAGGGTGCTCTGAGAAAGAATTAAATCAGTATCAAACTTACCATATAGAGACAGATGTAAGGTATTTGATTTGTTCTGATTGCATTATCTCTATTTAGAAGCATTGTTATAGTATCTTACTAAACTTTTAATAATGAAGGTTTGAGGGAACTTTGAGATCTTACCATATTTATTTGAGGAGAAGTCACATAGACACAAAAGCATGAATTATTTTATTGCAAGGTATAAAATACAACAAGGAAGATTATTTGTGACTAACCATATCTACTGAATCTGAAAAAGGTTTCCATTGTATGTCTGGAAATCTGCTAATATTGTAAGCTTGAAAAAAACTAGATGTAGGGGTGAACAAATAAATTTATGATTCAGAATTCTCAAAGTTTATGTTTCTCTTGGCCTTCAGGCTGACACACAGTAACTTACCTGTGAAATCTGTACACAATTTGTGAGAGTCACCGATATAAAACTTTCCCACACCAAGTACACTTAAACTCTCCACCAGTATAATGGGTTGGTGATTCCATAGAAAGACACAGTCTACCCATTAAAGGCTGGACAAAATCAGAGTGACAGTGAGTTATCTTTCAGGTGCCTAGATCTCTAATGTCTTAAGGGTCTACAAGACCCTTAAGATGAATAAGTATGACAACAACATGGTAGGGTCTATGTGGGTGGAAATGACATGGTGCACAAAACCTTAAGAGAAATGCAGGGAAATACTTGCAAGCTCTCCATGCATGTCACAAATACAGGACAGACACATACTGAGTGGAATCCTATGTCACCATTAAAGATGCAGAGGGACTAAGAAAAGATGATGTTTGGCATATACTTCTCAGAAGTACAGGCAAGCACAGAAGGGCTGTGGCTGACTAAGTTTGTGGATGACTGTAAACTGGGTGCTATAATACAGTCTCCGGCCGACATGGAGATCCTCCAGAAGGGCCTAAATGAGACTGATGCATGGTGTCAAAGTCATGGTCTCAAGCTAAATGCAAAAAAATGCGTAGTAATCCCCTTTGGAAAAAACAGAGTACCTGGGAACTACAACATAGGAGGTAATCCCCTGAAATCTGAAGAAGAAATAAGGAATCTAGGGACCCAAGTAGATAGTCAGCTTTCCTTTGATAACCATGTTGCCAAAGTGGTTAGAAAATCCTTCTATGTGACCCATCTGATCACGCAAGGGTTCGCATCAAGATCTAAGAATGTAATGGTGCCCTTCTACTCTTCCCTCATCAGACCCATTATTGAGTACAATGAATGCACCAATTGGAATGTACCCGGCTAGACATCTCCAGCAGCTGGAGAGACCACAGAGGTACCTAACCAAGAGGATTACTGGCCTCAAACAGTTGCCCTATGCAGCACGATTGAAAAAGCTAAGACTGTTCTCTGTTGCATACCACTTTCTCAGAGGCGATCTCTGTCTAACGTACAGAGCCATGTCCAACCCAGAATTGTTGAACATGCTCCATCTTAGCAAAACCAAATCTACTCAAGCTACATGCTCTAGGGATATAAACCTCAACACAACAATGAATAGAACATGCTGGAGGGATAGATTCCCTTCACAGAGACTTCCCTTACTATGGAACAGGGTCCCGATCTACATAAGACAGAGCCCCTCACTCTTACTCTTCAAGAGGAACCTTGATGAGTGGATGGGTAACAGAAAGTTCACATGGGGGATCACACCAACAGCACTACTAGATAGGGGCCAAGGGTTCTAGCTGCTAGTACAAGGGTCTAGGGAACTATTAAAGGGGCGGCGAATACCGCACAATGTGGCTGGGCTAATATATGCCTTCGGGCAGATAGCTCAGTACCAACCTATGAACCTATGAACCTATGACTGATTTCAACAACTCTCAATAATTATTGTCATTTGAGAGGGATCCAGTATGTGCACCCTATTATCTTTGCCAAGGATGGTTTGCATCATTCCTCCAGGACTTCCATATACAGGTCAAAGTGTTTGCTGCCCCCATAGTTCCTTAGTTAGACTGAGTCCAGCTAATGGATCTTCCAACCAAAAAAAAAAGAAAAACACACACAACAAACAAAGCACCAGACAGTATCACTGTGGCGATGCTCAGCATTAGAAGTTTAAATAACAAATTGTCTCACCTTGAAATCCTCCTGATTTGGAGTACATTCGTCTGTGTATTATTATTGAACTCTGGTTTAACATTGTGTAAAACACCCACTTTGTATCAAGGTTTTATGACTACCACACCTTTAGACCTAATGGAAACTGTGATGGGTTATCCATATTTATTAAAGACCACATTACCTCAAGTCCGATTCCCAGAGAACCACAGATCAGACTTACTGAGGGCCACTCTAAATAAGGCCTAATATCAGATCATAGCATGCTATATGGCCCCCTAAATGACCCCCTCCAAACCATGTCCATTTCTTAAATATATTGGATGACCTCCAAATACATAAAAACTCCATCATCCTGGACAAACTGATAGATCAATACCTCCAATGTAGGTCATCCCTAAAAAATCCTCAATTTTACATACAAAATTCCCTGGATCAAATTGTCAAACAGCCCACAAGAAGACAACATTTTATTGATCTGGTCCTTAAAAATGGCAGCTATATGCACTATTCCATTGCTACACCTTTCCCCAGTCATGTCTGGCCACAAATTGGCAACATTTTACTTCAAAATTGTCTAAACCAGCAGATGCAAATATCAGAATATTCAAAGACTTAAAATGTACAAACTACTACAATTCTAAGATGAAATCTCTAAATTCAGGTATAACTGTAGCCCCCAAAATATTGACACTGCTAGTAGCTATGCAAATACATTTGACAAACTTTATGTCTGTGTAGTTAGATTGATAGCTAATTGGTTGAGGAACAGACCCCTCCCCCCAGTGTTGAAGATGGCAGGCATGTCCTCAAAGAGCAATAAAAATTGCCAGAGGGGTACCACAAGGTTACATTTGGCAACCAAACCCACGTGCAGCAGTGGTTAGAAAATCCTTCTATCTGGCACAGCTGATGGCAAAGATTATTTCCTTTACATCCAGAGAAGTCCTTATTCCTCTGTATTCGGTGGTGATCAGGCCTATTGTAGAATACAATTCCTCCTTTGGGATGTATCTTACTAAACATATCAAGCAGTTTCAGACACCTTAAAAAGTTCCTGACCAAAAACGATCATAGCCCAAAAGGACCTGAGCTATCAAGAAATAGACTGGAAGCCGTATTTATGTATTCAGTATCTTATAGACTCCTTAGTGGCAATCTGTACCTTGATTTTCAGGCCATTAGGGATCCCACAGTTCTTAACAGGTTCACAGGTAAAATACTAGTCAGTCAGTCTTCAGACTATTACAAGTCTAGCCAATAACTAAAGATCAGAATCAAACTCTGCACATTGTATCTATGAGGTTAAGACCTTAACCAATTATACCAACCCTTAAGTCTCCTATTTTCCCCCAAATAACAGAGGGAACACCACAACCAGAGATCTGAACCTTCTTCAGAAAATAAGCAAATCATGGTGAAGAGACAAGTGCTGCTTCTTTGAGAAAAAAAATCCTTTTCAGAACAAGCAATGTGACACACTATCTTCTTTTAAGAAGAAAGTAGATGGTTAGATGAGCATTCATAAATCAAACCCTAGTATGATCAGCCTATTACTTCTTGAAAAAAAAGAGAGGTCTAAAGATGAGAACTGGCAAGGCATAAATGGCCACATGGCACCGTTGTCCTGCACATTCTATGATTCTATGATTCTATGAGTGTGAAATGTTAATAAAAGCACAGTGGTGGAAAAATACCATCTAGGTCATTATAGGGAAAACAAGACTGGCATTGCATGTACAGAAAGCTACTATACAATAAGATAATGCTTCATCATCAACTCACTTTATCCTTTTTGTCATATGCGGTCAGGGTGTTGCATCAACTGTCACCACCTCTCTACTTTCTTCAGCTGTCATGCCTGACTGTTACAGGCCTTCTCTCACACAATCCATCCATGTTTACTGGACATTATCATTTCCTCTTGCCTTCCTCCTAACTCTCCCAAACCTTCTTCACCAATTCATCTTCTGCTTTCCAGCACGTCCCAGAACCACCATAAACTGTTCTCTTGTAACCTTCTCTGCAACTGGAACTACTTTGACTTCTCCTCTGATGTCATCATTTCATCTTACGTCCCACAGTGTGCATCCTACTACCTGCGTCATGCATCTCATTTCCATCACTTCTGTTTTAGACAAGTACATATCGAATAGGACATTATAGTCAATGATCAACCCGATGAGAGACTAGTAGGGTGGAATTATTTTCTCCCTGGACCTGGATAACATACTTTTAGATATAAGCTGTGTAATGTAGAAGGACTTGCTTACAATACTGGATACATAGTGATCAAAGTACCGTTCACTGATGACATAGCTTTCTAGATCCCTGGCTGCTGAATCAACTTTCAGGGGTATAATATGTCAACTTGATAGTTACAAGGGAAGTCATGCTTGTCAGAGAATATGACTATACATGTCTTAGCATTTAGCTTTAGTCAGTGGTTTCAACATCAGCTATTTGTTTGAGAAAGGCCAATCTTGGAGATTTCCTTTGTCCTCTGGGGAGTTTACGAATGACTGCAAACTTGGTCAATTGTAAAAACTTAACATTTGCTTTTATGTCCAAGAAGTAAATATGCCAAACAGAAGTGCCCAAGGATTGAACCTTGGGACATACAATAAATGACAGGACTTTTGAAGGAGGTGTATCCACCCTCCCTAATTTCCTGAGTTCTGTTTGTGAGCCAATTTGTTATCCAGACAGTTTCACAGGCTTGTACATTTAACCGAGAGAGTTTATCTACTATTCCTGAGTGTGGGATGGTGTTGAATGCTTTTGCAAGGTCTAAATATGCAGTGTGTACAAGGACTGATGTAAAATAACTGTATGGCTGCCATTACATTTCATGTATCCACTTTCATTCCTCATAAGTTCATCTACCATTACCTTAAATGTTCCCAGTGCTTCTGTCTTTTCTAATGATCACTAGCTCTTTATTACATTCCTTTACCACCAAACAATTGAAGCAGTATTTTTTTCCTGCTGATGAGTTTCCTGCTCTTTATATAACTTTCATTAAGGAAAATTTGTTATCCATATCAGCTTTATAACTTAGGACTGTAAGTCTCCTTAATCAATCGCATGATTAAAGTATAATTATTGAAAAACATTTGCCACCATCAAAGGAAAGTTCTTTCATTCATTTACATTGTATATCCATTTGAATATTTTCAGCTCCAGCTCCATTGTGCACAGCGATAAAGCCTTAACTGTCATTCAAACAACCAGGGATCAGTTATTAGCTTAAGAAGCTGGGAGAGCCATGGAAGGGTATGTGAGAGATGCATGACTCAAATTGTCAAAACTCACCTGGGTGGGACATTGTGGTGGTTCTTCCCTTTGTGGTGACCTTGTGCTCCAGGGAGAGTAGTATAGACTGCTTCCATGAGAACAAACACCCAGAGAAGAAGGACATGGTTGAGGCCACCCATGTTCATGGGGTAGCCTGGAAAAGATATCTTAGGGAGTAGGCATGTCTCTATTTCAGGGCATAGGAGAACCTTATATGGTAACGTGGAGCCAATGTCACCCCCATAGACTGGGATTAGGTTGCAACAATAAAAAAAAAACTTCCTTAATGGCTTCCAAGATGATGGCTGTATGATCAGCTGTCACATCACAATGAAAGAATGGTCTGGAAATAACTGTCACCATCCGAGGAATGAATGAGCATACATCATGGGGATCTGAGGGTCAGCAAACAGAGGGGTACCAAAAAAAAATCCTGAGCTTCTACTTAAACTGTTCAACCTCACAAGGTTTGTTCCTTATGCTTGGAATCAATCACTGTGGCCGCTCTGTAGACCCAAGTAATTATAGGCCCAGCCTTATATTGAAATCATAGAACATATCATAGCAGAACTCATTTTTGCAGACATATGCAATGCAAATCATTTAAACCCCAATCAGTCTGGTTTTGTGATAGGCAGGTGCTACCTTCTGAACCTGGAAAACATCTTAGAAATGGTTAGAGAGGCAGTGGACAGGGGTAACTCTATGCACACTGCTTACCTTGACCTTACCAAGGCTTTGACACTATCTACCATGCTAGTATTGTTGAAATGTTAGACAAACTTAATATAAATCCCAGTTTTGTCTGCTAAGTTGTTAGCCAACAGATTACAAGTAATAAAAGTTGCTGAAACTCTCTGAATGTAAAATTTTAATTAGTTGTGTACCATAGAGATCAGTGCTAGGGCGTCTCCTGTTTGTCATTTATTTTGCTGACATCTAAACCAATACCTCAATAATATGGTTTACTGGGTCTATTTCTAAAACTCCTGACTTACCCAACTTTCAAAAGAAGGAGACGAAAAAAAATTAAACTCCAGAAGACCGACTACTCGGAAAACCAACATTTCACTACAGGTAAGTAACCACTTGACCAACCCGGCAAACTAACTAAAACCAAAGCAAAGAAAACCCACCTATGTGGGGGGTTGTGGCCCCCATACCCCTCCTAACTAAAAATACCAACTCCAAGATCAAACTACCATGGATGTAAAAGGAAAAGGTCAACATGCTAGCCAAGTGATTACTTACCTGTAGTGAAATGTCAGTGTTTTGAGCGGTCGGTCATCTGGAGTTTCAGTTTTGTCATCTCAGTCTTTTGAAAGTCAGGTAAGTGAGCTTTTAAGTTTTAGAAGTAGACCCAGTTGACCAGGTTTGCAGATGACTGCAAGCTGGGCACTGTTATCTGCTCATCCACTGATACAAAAGTACTTCATAAAAGACTGGAGTGCACTCATTCCTGGTGTACTGAAAACAGTTTCACGATAAACATAAAAAAGTATAGCGCAGTAGTGTTCAGCAAAAAAAAAAAAAACTGCCCTCACCTCATATGTTATAAGTGGTACTCCTCTTTAAACAGATATAGTTATGAGAGATCTGGATATTTATGTGAAATAGTCTATCTCACTTTGTCATCATGTTTCCAGCACAGTCAAGAAGTCCTTCTGTCTGTCCCAGTTAAATTCCAATGGAACATCTTCAAGATTCAACTATCTTGTGCTTTTCCCTTATCAAACACATCATTGAATACAACTCCCCAACCTTTGGTATGTAGAAATCCAAGTTTATCAGCCAACAGGAAAGGCCCTAGCAATTTTTAAACAAACAAAAAAAATAAAGGATTTGTAGCATTGTGGCACAGAGACATAAAACCTGTACTGTGACCCAATGGATTTCAACTAGTGGCAATGGTGATGTAAGGGTCACATGGGGGAGGGTGGAAGTGGAGCAGGCATGTCAACTTGCCCATCATTGAGAGACGGAGGCAGCTTAGGTGCACTGCAATATAACAATGTTATGAGCCTACTGAACACCATGCTCCAAAAGCGGGTGTACTCCTAGGTTGGAGGTTGTGCGTGTGAGGAGGTACAGATGTGCTAGCAATGGAACACCATATGGTGTTTGCAGAGTTGCTGAAGTTTGGGAAGAGGTTAGGACACACTCCCAGACAGCAGGGATGCTACTGTATCAGTAGGTGAGATCTCCTTACAAGTACCAGACATAACTTGGGTTGAGCCCAGGAGAGGCTAAGGTCAGTCTGGTAGATTTGGTGAATTAGGAGATGAGTTGATAGTAGCTGAAGGTCATCTGTGGGAAGGAGAACGAAACCATTAAAGGCCTTAAATTCTTCAACTATCCTGATAGATTAGTACAATGTTCCTTATTTTCAGTATCCTGCTGGCTGCTCTGAGGAGACCTGTGGCTCATGTTTTGAGCCATGAAAGATCCAATTCTATTTGTATATAGCTAATCTGACACCGAGACAAATTCATACACTATGTATCCAAGGCAAGACACAATGTCAAATAAATTCATCCAAGTGCCATGCCAGGATTCTGAAAGAAAACTTGCACACTTCCCTATGTGATTTGTACAAATAAGGAAGCTTGGAAGCTTTTATAGGTATAACTGAACCTGAATTAAATTCCAAATGAATCTGGACTGTTGCTACGATGGACATTTTAGGACATACAAAATTTTGGAACGTGCTGTCAAACTATAGTGTGTATTACTAAAGGTCATCTTACAGTAATAAACTTTAGCAATAATCCACAACTGGGTGTAGATGATGCATAATTTACACCAATTTACCATTATGTAAGAAAGCATTTGTGGTAATCTGAATAGAGGGGGAAATTATCCCATTAAAAGATAGGTCAAGGTAATACTATCATGACTTCAACTAACACTAATGGCAGATGATAGGAAAAAACATCCATCCATGCATAACCCCCTTTTTCCATCTTTCCACATGGAGTTGGAATATCACATCAACAGCAACCATCATCGCTAGCCAAAGTCCACATCACCGGGTGTCTAGCTTTTCCACAGTTGTTCTTCTATACCACAAACATGCAGACACACACACCTGCAGCTAATCTGCATGTCTTTGGGATGTGGGAAAATCTGGATCACCTGGAAAAACCCACATTAACACAAGGAGGATGTGCAGACTTTACACAAAAGGCACCACAGCCAAGAATAACACCAGAGAATATATTTCTTTCTGAAGATGATTTTTAAAAGTTTTATAATATAGTGAACTGAGTCAAATACCATACAGACATTGAGCAAATACCACTCTTTGTTGTATTAATCATAAGCCAATGCCTACAAACTAAGGTATTTACCTGAGTTTGAAAGTTTCACTGACGACATCTCTGAAGGCAAGAATTCAATATGTAACAGGATTTCACTTCATTATCCAAAATCAAAGAAACCATTTTAATGCCTAAATTAATGAGTAAAAACCACATATAGTTTGCACTATAAGTAGGATCTGAATTTGGTCTAAGTATAAAGACAATAGCAGTTTGAATTTAGTAAAGATTGTGTAGGTCATATTTATTAATATATAAAGCGTAACTAAAATTGGACTTAGCTTATTTTGTTTTTTTTAAATATAAAGGCACACTGAACCCATTAAATCTTGCATCTGTGGATTTCATTATTGAGTGCATTCAATACTTTGTTTAATATAATATTGCATTCAGTCATACCTTTGGAGTCAGACAGCAATGTCAGGTCCCTGTGCTGCATAAAATAATTATCATTACATGGGAAATTTCTTGATTACCATATGATTAAATGTTCTTGAAAGTGCTGATAAACAAGTTAAGGACTACAGTATAACAATATGCATCTGATTGCTTTAGTTTATGCAATATATATATATATATATATATATATATATATATATATATATATATATATAAATATATACATTCAATGTTATTAGTAGGAATCTTTGAAAGTGTCTAATCCCTCTCAATAAATTTAGAAAGCATCTTATATGAAAAATGCTAGAGATGAGTAAAATGTGCAAACATGTTTTGCTTGAAGATCCTTCATTTCCTTACATTGATCATATTTGGATCGAATTAAAGACTCTGGTAAATTAATTGTAGTTTGTTATGGGAGTGGTAACTGCTAACCAATGGAGACTCCTGACACACAGGTATTATCAAAGTTCTGTTTATCCCTTAGTGCCAGGTCCTCAGTAATCACAGCATTGTGCTGAAAGTGCTTAATACTGGTTGCTGAGATAATGTGAACCTAATGAATTTTATATCTTTTTCGGTAGGAAACCAAATTTAAAATTAGAAAAAATCTCTTGTTCAGGACTCTAATCTAGTACTTATTTGCCTATTACAATAATCATACTAACCAGATAATAACCCTCAGCTTTCCAATAAAATGAATGGGAAGTTCAACCCTGAAGTTAAAAGTCATGCTATTCATTAGCATGACGTTTTCCTGCACCCTTCCAACACAGTAACAAGATATGGTTAGCCAAATCATAGCAATTGATCTTACTGCTTTGCCAGCAATCTGAAGTAATTTGGCTAGATACTGTTGAAAGGAACAGGTGCATTAATCTTCAATGATGTTTTTTTTTTTCTTGTAAGTATAACTTTTAAAAAATACTGTCAGAAAACCTGAATTTCTGGAGACAATTGTAATAGTGCAGATTACCGAAGATACAATTCAATTATTCTTAAGAGATCAAGATGAGATTCCTGTACCTGCAAGCTAAAATACATTACTCTGGACTTTATTATCACACTTTTGGTGATCACACATCACATTAAAGTGGTCATGCATTAAGAAAGATTGTCTGGATGAAAAAAGGGGCATTTTAAAGGGTCTCTGATGAATGATCATTGATGTGTTTTGATAAAAGGCAATGTAACTCTCAGAGCAATGTGGTCATTATATTATAACATCTTCACAATAAAATGTGGTCAACCTACTCCTCAAAAGGGAGCATTGTGATATTATATGTGCTAAAGGGGATGAATCAAGTGACTATATTTAGAAAAACAATGAGGACACAATCTATATTGTGGCTTTATTATAATCACTGTCTGCCTGATGCAGATGTATTCAGCATGCATTTCACAAAAAAACTTGTACATTTCTACCTTCTTTCTTCACAGGTAATGACATACTATATAAAAGCATAATATATTATGTTCTTATAAATTAAGAGTGAAAGCCACTGTTTCTCCATTCTTTAAAGTGATGTTTTCTAGAATTTGAAAACATGAAATGCTAGTACAAAAAAGTTCAAGAAAACCTTGTTTTGGCACTATGAAATTCAGTGTGCTGCAACTTTTGTCTTTGCACCTTAATGCATGACCTAGCTACAGTTTATAAATACATTTACAGATTTCTTGTTCAAATAATTTTACTAGAAAATGTCAAATTGCTTTAGAACTATAACCATGTATTTACACCAAAAGGCCTACATGTCTAATAGACTGTACCAGGCTGCCATGATGCATTATGCTCATTTTCCTTTATATGTATAATACAGCAACTTCTATATATAGTAAAATGAAGTTCATATCCAGAATTTGTCTTTATTGTGTCACTACATCAGAAATAAAATATAATCTTAATATAACCAGTCCAGCCAATGTCAGCACTGGCATTGTGCCTGCATTCTCCCTGTCCATGGATTGCAACAGGGAGGCAGTGTCCCTAAGTATACCATCAAGGAGTTAGTATTATCTTTAATTTACATGTCTATGTATGCCATTCTTACTGAAGTTTGGGGATGGCTCACACACACACACACACCCACCTAACCACAAGCAGCTCTACCTGTAGCTGGAATTATTACAGGTAGTCTCGCTTCCCACAAGGTACTCTTCACGCTGCTCATATAAGTCACACTTACTTGTGGAAGTGCTACCAGTTTGCTGAAACTGCCATTTGAAGTCATTGGGATTCTGTGTTTCTTCAGGGTTGCTCTTTGGTGACATTTACCAACATGCAATGGTGATGATTTTAGGCAAGTATTTCCTGCAATGTAAACATGACTCCCCTTTTGAAATTGGAGATCAAACCATGCTAACCATGGGTAAATCCAGCATTACCCACAACCAGCCATTGGTTATTGCAAAGATACACATATTTTATTCGTTCTGACTGACATACACATATTTCAGATTCTGCTGAATACTTTTCTTAACAGCTATTAATGAAAAACAACAATAAAATCGGTACTATTATGGGGTCTTCATCTGACAATTTCACAATAGTATGTTAAAGCAGTGGAGAGATATTGCCATTTGCAGTTAGATTAGAACTGAGGCATAAAATACCATAAACAATTTGTTGGGGATAAGAATGCAATCTAAGATAGTTATTTGTCTTTAAGTGTAGGAGCCCAATCTAAGCAGTTTAATAGATAGTTATGACAGCAGTATTCTCTAGAAAGTTTTATGAATAAATGTTGAACCATTTTGGAGATACATGATTTTACATACAAATAGTACAGTCAGTACTTAGGGGATAGTCCTTGGAAAATGAACAGTTGTTAAGGGATTCAAGAATCTATTCCAAAAAGTTTATTTTATTAATCAACAGTTGGCCATTGATATATCAGGAGATAAATCAAATGTCTAGTATAAATATGTAATATGTAATATGTGTAAATATGTTTGACTCATATATGTTATGTTCTATCTGGGTTATCTGGAGCATTTCTCCCTGGGCCTCCAATAAAAATGGACATATATCCAGTCGGACTAACCCGGTCAACAAATGTAAAATAAAAATAAATAAATAAAATAGGTAAGCTGCAGTAATGGTGTAGTCATAGATGGTCAGTAAAGAAAGTAAATAACCTGAGCAGGCCATGATAGACTAAACCTTTGTAAGTAAATAACAAGAGTTCATATTATGTCCCTTGTAAGAGTTGTGGGCTCACTGGCTTACGTTGCACAAACAAAAATGTTATTAAAGTTAATAATTCTGAATGCCAGTAATGAAACACGTTTTCATGGATTCCCAAACCTAATTCTAAACCATGTCTTCCTAAAAGATGAAAGTAGCTAAGGGTAACAGTAAATGACAGGCCCCCTTCAGAATTACACCTGCTATGTGCAACAGTAGTCATATTGCACTGCAGAAAATGACACTACACTGAACCCTTCCAAACTTCTTATATTCATTTTAGGCCAAGAAGCTTCAATAGAGTAAATACTTTGAGTGGCTAATGAAATCTGGGCCCTAAAGCAGACAGTATAGTATGCCACAATGTAACAGTGAGTAGCCAAACAACTCCTGTTAAGGCCATAGATTTAAAGCAGCAATACACATTGTGTACACTATTACAAGGGGGCACATGCCTCATGTTATAATGGGAAAAGGACCTCAGTTTGAATTCTTGGGATATAAGAAAAGTTCTACCTTTATCGATATGACTCTTACTATTTTATAGTAAACAACAACAATAAAAAAAAAATCACAAAAATTATACAAGCTGGTTACTAAATAGTTGACACTACACAGATTCTAACTGGATAAAAATAGTTGGCTATGAGAGCATACCTGAATTAAATGTGGGTAACCTGCTTTTGTGAATACATTTTATATAGCCATCAATCTGCTGACAAGGGAAGCAAATAAGAAAATATAAAAAGCATAACAGAGCTCCCAGAGCAGCCTACTTGGGAATGAAGACAATCAGATATTGGTTATGCCCTAAAGTGGAAGAAACACTGCAGAGTTAGTCAGCACCAAAGCTAAACATGAGTTAATGTGTAAAGTAAAAAGTGATTATCCACATAAATTATATGTCGGCCACTTGTAAACTAATGATGTGAGGAGAATAAGGGGGAGAGAGACAAAAGAGAATCAACGTTAGTAGCGTTAGCTGTAACACAAACGCTTGCATTCCTCGTTAATGGAAATAGCATGCTGACCTGCACACATTGACATTGTATCTAGGCACCCACCTTGCATTAGCTGGAGATTTCACATCCTAAAAGAAGTGTGGGAAGTCTAAATAAATGTTTCATTAGCAACAGATTAAAAAAAACAGCAGAGGCAGTCTGCCAAATAAAGTCATCACCATTAGGTTATTTTTCCCACAAGTATATAAGCTTTTGTTTGAACTGCATCAAAAGTACATCTAGAAACCTAAACAGGCCTAGGCACTGCAGTGCTAATGAATAGAATTACTCAGAAATAAACATTGGTAGGGTGATTAGCCATAATGAAAAAACAAGTTTATTTTTTTCTGTTTATTCCCTGTAAATATCTGTGACATGAAGAACAGTAACAGAACAACATCTGGTTGAAGATCTGTACCATTTCATTTATATGACTATATGTGACAGTTGTACTTTGATACTTGTCTGTGTCATCTCCAAACACCTGACTTGTTCATTGCTAAACTTTTTTATCTCTGGAGCAATGGCTGCAGACATTCACTTTTGTTGTTCTACTCTTTTAGAGAGATATGCTTGCATACCTCAGTCCCACTGCACAGTAATGGAAGATGCCCCACACTGTACCTGTCAGTGGTAGCTAAAAAGTCCTTATCAAAGATAAACTTTTGTTTTCTGCAGTAAACACTTAATACAATTTATTTTCACTGCATATCGCTCAAAGTCAATTTATTTTCACTGCATATCGCTCAATCAAATTCTACTGACTTGGGATGTGCAAGGGCTTCCAGCAGTGACCGTGAAGAGTATGGTACTTCCTCACTGTTTTATTCCATACAAAGCAGGGAGAGTATCTTTGACCCTTTCTCACTGCTTAGGGGAGAAATAACATGTCAGTGAAAGGCTCAGCTGTGCTGTTTTCAATTTCTTTTGAATCCAAACTATGATCTATATACTTTGTGTACAAGATTTGAGGGTGATATTTTAAGTCTATGGTAGAGACAGGGATTAAATATAAACCTCCATAAGGAACCAATATCAGTTAGTCAGTGTTTTATTATACTTTCTTCAAAAACTATAGATAGCTCATTAGTCTTTTGTTCTGCTGTAACTGACAATATACATTTTTGTAAAACTGTGCAAATGTATAATAAATATGGCAGTTGTGCATGGGATAAAGGCT
>NC_056731.1:840364510-840457010 GCF_019279795.1 Protopterus annectens
AAATGCACACTGCATCAGCTGCTACTTTAGGTGGAACATTTAGTCTGTGTACTGAAAGATCAAAGCCATTTTAATGGGATATTTCACTTCACTGCTAAGAGATTATTGATTGTTCTAAAAAAATAATGGATGTCACCGAAGGATTTTTTTTCTGTGATATAAGCACCTGTTAAAATTACTGTATGTGTATTTCTAGAAGCTGAAGGTCTTGATCTGGCTTTAATGGGAAGCTATGACATCGTGACAAGGTTTCCTGATGTTGTCTCAGTGAGAGCTGCCAGACTGTAATTGCACTCAGTGAGCTGTCAACATGAATTTTATGATACACAGTACTTTTTTAGCATCAGACATTTTGTTAGAAAAGCAGTTGATGTCTTAAGTGAATAGACTATTTAAATCAGTATGTTTTTTTTCCATTTATACTAGACGTCATTGTTTTATCTGAAAATCTTCAACTTCATTTTTGCAATAAAGTTCTGCCCACTGATGTCTGCTAAACTAATTTAGAAGTATGCCAGTTCATGTCATTACCTTAAAATGCTAGCATCCCTTTTTATATATGTCTATTTTTAGTACCTTTATGATGGCTGATTACCAATAATTCCATGCTAGGAATTGAATCCCTGGTCAGAGACTCTATATTTAGAATCTTTATGTAGGTTTTGTTGGTTATGGGCCCAACTTTTTGACAAGCAGGCTATGAAAACAGTGATGTAGAACCTCAGTGCTTTTAATTATGCTAAGATACAGTTTTGAATCAGTAATGAAACAGCCCCATTGCCAAAAAATATTACGTATACAGGTGTAGGGACAGCATATCAGTATACACTTTGTGTTCAGTTTGAGGTGCTGCTTCCACTGAACTGTGGCAAGCACAAGGCGGAGTTACTTATTTAGCAAGTCAAATGTTTTTGAATTCAGTAATGGAGTAAATACAGTTTGCAAAAGAAGTTAAAATGTCATCTTGCATGGGGCTTTGCCTTTTGCTGCTTTTTTTACTCATAATCAGGTCTGAGTTTGCTGCACTTCGCAAAAGGGAAGTTTGGGAACAGATTTCGTTGTCCTGTCTTTTCCCTTCCCTCATCAGGAGTGGAGTGGCAGGCAGAGCTAGGAGCTGGGCTGGAGGAAGAGAGAGGATCAAGAGGAATTCTGGGAAAATATGAAACATTTATCAGCTAACAGTAGCCAGAACAAGACAAGGTTAGAAAGGGGCCAATCGGGAAGTATAATACAAGATGTGTAACTGAATTCAGTTTATTTTTATTCTATCTGGTGGCACAAGCAGTTAGCTTGTTCACCCACAGTTAGAGCAGCTGTGGCACACCATTTTGGTGGCAGTAGTTTCAGTGGCCTAGCTGTAACTTTGGATGCAAGACGTAGTAGAGCAAGGGCCTAGGTGGCTTGGAGACTGTGAATGTATCAGAGTAATGAGAATGAGTGAAAGAAAATTGTAAGTTTTAATCAGAAAACTTCATTTACTTTTATTTCTCAGGTGTGATTTAACTAATAGAGAGTTATATGTAGAATTTCATTTGCTTTGCGGTTTGAAATGGAATTTCAAATGCTACTTTGCATGGGGTTTTACTTTTTTGCAGTTTCTCTAATAGTATAATCAGGTTGGAGTTTGCAGCACTATGTAATAAGGAGAATTAAACTAAATGGTATAATTTTTCACTTTAGTTTATTTGTTATAGTACTCATCAGACAGGTAGATTACTGTTATCATAAACTTATCATGAACTTATCATTCAAATTATTTTTTTAACTCACCAACTGGCATCAGAAATACCTATATATATATATATATATATATATATATATATAAAGTTACTTGTTTTGCACATATTAACAGGGAAAGTTATTAATTAAGCTAAAGTTATTTACTTACAGATGGCAATCACAAGAAGAAGAAATACAAAACATTCCATTAATGGAAACAGTCTAACAGAAACAGATGGCAGAGATACTTTATAGCATGCAGTAAAATGTATTCTCTTCCAATGTATTTCTGTAGTACAACAATTGCCTGATCCCTTCAGAAGATCTGAGAGGCTGATTCCCAGTTATTTTGGCAGGCAAACTAACTGTGAAGTAGGCTATGGATGGAGAATAATTAGGAATCACAGGAAAGAAGGTTAGGAAGTGATTTCTTGAATGTGTGGAGCTTTAAGTACAGGAGAGCTATGTTTAGGCAGAAGGTGGAGTACACACATTAACTTGGTAATTAAAGATACCTCATGACAAAAGACCCAAATGTCAGACAACTCAGGAAAAATATTTAAGAAGACTAGCCAGCAAGAAACTAAATGATGGCCAGGTGAGCTGATACCAAAGAAAATATTTTTACATGGGAGAAGATAGCCTAGGATGTAAAAATGTTCGTTACAAGCTTGACATAATGCAAGTAAATCCTTTAGAAAGAAAGGACTAATACTTCAGTAATGATACCTCAGACTAAACAAAAGCATATCATAACACCTACTGTAATTTTAACTAGTGAAATGGATGTGATAAGATGCTATCATTATATCTTACAATCATTCCAATGAAGCTTTTACTCCTCTTTCTTAAGTGAAAGTAACCGTGACGTCTTCTTTCATATTGCACCTCTTCTTTCATATTGCACCTCTTCTTTCATATTGCATGAGTAAGGGATAAAGAGTGCTGTATATAACACTGCAAGCCTGTAATACATGCTATTAATGTGTGACACACGATTATTGCCCACGGTATCTAAAGGGTAGGAATACAAAAGGTATAATGGGGCTACAGACTCTGCCCCCTGACTCTCATGCATACAACTGGGTTGTGGTGATCACAGCCAGCTTTGTTGGTGCAGAGACTTAGTAGCTCAGGTCCCTGTTGGAGCTGATGTAGAGGGGATAAATGATAAGGGTTAGCCTGTTTAAGAGAAGATCAATGGTGGGGACATGTGATGAAGAGTGGGAATCACATGACAGGGGCTGCTGTCTGCAAGGGAGTTCAAGCCATTGATTATATTATGAGGAGGTGTGACCTGTAAGCATAACATTTTATCACCTCATTGAGTCCAATAACCCTTGGACACTTAGGGCATGCACTGTGGGATAGAAGAATTTAATATAAAACCTGATCCTTTATCACATTGGTAATGACTCTTGGTCTTGGTTTGTCTAAATCTGAATCCAGGGAACAGACAGGTCATGGGGATGTCACTCTGGGGAACAAATGATTTTAATGGGTGACTGGAAGGGATGGGATAGATATTCTCCAAGGGATCCAGGAAAACAGAAGCAAAAAATGCTATTTGAATAAAAAACAAGTCATAAAACCTGCAGTATGTGAGGTACCCATCTCCTTACTGGATATCGTGCAATACTTAATACCTGCTGGTACCTTATGACACAGTTCGGACCTTCTAAGAAATAATTGCACAGAATACATATGCAAACTTGCCAAGTCTATGTTGATTATGTCCTACGGGGACTAATATATATACTTTTTTTTAGAAATAGTAGCAATATGCAGTGATGTATGGTATGCTTCAACCTTAACTTATTTCTATATGTCAGTTTTAGTTCTACTTAAAGTAATACCAATGTAGTAAGATATTCCTTATAACAAGTCGGTGGTTTTGTGGTTGTCAGCAATGGTCGTCCACAGCTTTGTGTCCTCTTTATGTGGTAACTTGGGTAAATAGTCTGAGGCATACTATGTAAGGAATATTAACATGTACTAATGAACACCAAAAACAGGAAATCAGATGCTGCAACAGAGAAAAAAATGAAGGTATCTTTAATTGCAGTATCTGTGCCAGTGTGCACACTAGAAGTGAATTATTGCCTTTCTGATATACTCACACTGGTAAAATGGCTTCATCTAGATGCCAAAGACTAAGTGTCACAAACAACTAGGTGACTTCACATCTGGATTCTGTCATATATGAAGGAATGTACTGGTTATTCCAGACATGGTATATTTTTACGTGTGAACATGTAGGATCTTTGGAAAATGCAATATTATATACTGAAGAATAACTTCTGCCCTCCTAAGAGCACTACATAGTTCAAGATCATGTTTCTACTAACTTTTCAAAAAACTTCAGTCTCTCAGTATACTGCCCTATGCCCTCTGGGATCAAAACCCAGTAGTATCCCCATGCTCTTTCAGATCACCCACAATGACATCACTACCAGAAATAGTGTATAACTGAGTCTAAAGACTCCCTGATTAGAAGACTCAGTAGTAGTAATTGGTCCACCCTGCACAAAGCCGCTAGTCCAGACACAACATTAACATTATTTCTCAACTCTTTCATACCAATACAAGGCAAGCGTTACCCATTAAAAGCAAGACAGCTATAAAGCTCCAAATCCGAAAGAGGGATCAAGCCTGAAGGGACGAAAAAAACAGTCCCTTCCATCAACAGGTATAAAGCAGGTATAAGAAAAAAGAACAGAATCAACAATAAAACAGCAAAAGCTACCTCTCACAGTATACTCCAAAAATAACATTAGTCAGCCTGAAAACATTTGGAGTAACATAAAGACCATAGGTAGCAAGGCAGCAATACATTATTTTCAAAATCGACAAATACAAATTCCGTCACACAAACACCGTACAAAACACGTTGATCAGTACTTTCAACCCACCCAAGCCTCTCTACTACTCATTTCAAACACTGCCAACATCAACCTTCATCAAACCACTTCCCTCCATGCTAGACTAACCTGCTTTCTACTTCTCAGCTGTAACTAAGGAATAGGCTTAAGAATCACTTTACAAAATTCCACACTACAAACACCTTTATATCTAGAACATTTATTCTGATATTTAAAAAACTGAAGCAAATCAATTTCCTTCTCACTAGCGCACACAAGAAAGCTATGTCCTGCTTTCTTTAAACGCACCACAATAATTCACCCAACCAAATACCCCACACCAAAACTGCTGACAACTTCCAACCAGTAGCAAACATCAATCCCACAGCCAAACTACATGATACCCTTATTTATAGCCAGACATTGTACTACCGCACTATATTTGACATACTCTGCTGAAGACAACATGGATTCAGATCAAAATATATCAACAGAATGGATGCCTTATTGCTCACTAACCTAAACTATTCGAGCATGGAAAATGGCAGGTTTACAGGTGCCATATTTATTTATTTATTTAAAATGTGTTTACTAGGGTAGACCACCGATTACAAGTAACCAATTTCAGTCTCATTAAAGGAATACAAAAAAAGCCAGAATTACATTTAATGAGATATAGCAATAATACATTGATAATATGTACCCATAAAATGTACAGTATATACAACAGTAATTATATGTTATTTACAGTAAGTAAATAAAAAAAAACAAATCTAATATACAAAGTGAGGTATCTGTGATATGATTACAGCTGTGTGTTGTCTAAGTGGAAATTATAGGACAGTTGAGTGAAGTGAAAGATGTTAGACAGTTTCTGAGTAGTTGGAAGAAGAAGTTAAATTAAGCCAAAGGATATGTAAGTAAGAAGTGTAAACTGGTGCAATAGAACCTGCTAGATGAGGAATAGTAAGAATGTTATTAGTCAGCGAAAGGAAGACTGAAGTAGTTCTGATTAGTTGATATGGTAGGTGAGAACCAATGACATTTGGCTGATGAAAGGAAGTGGACCTTAAGTTGTGTCCTAAATTTTAAGTAAGATGAAATGTCTTCTATTTGTGGATGGATACTTTCCCACAGTTTCAGATAAATTATAGAGAAGCAGTTATCTGTACAATGGAGTTTAGTTTTTTTTTTTTTTGGGGGGGGGTGTATTATGGTTGCAGAGTGGTTGTGCTTTTTGAGGCTATAAGAGGAAGGTTGTCTAATTTGTTTAGCGAAGAGAGAAGAAAAGTTCTGGCTGATTAGTACTTTTAATAGTTAGGATCCTAAGAGATGAAAGATGAAGGGCACCCCTTTGTTGAACAGGGAACCATTTTCCTATTTGCAATGGTTTTCATTTTTAGGGGACTTGGTAGTACATCTCAGATTTTATTGGTTATTATTGGAATGCATATGGAGCTTGTTTCTGATGCTGAAGCTATGAGGGGGGAGGGTGTAATCTGTTGAGATAGTAGATTGCATATGCCAGAGGGTGTTCTGGAGTTTTTACTAAGAAAGAGGAGATTTTATTTTCTCAAAACAGGAGAGGTATAACCTTTTTCCTTGTGTACTCAATGTAAATTCTCAAAAAGCCTTTGAATATGTTGCCCATAAAATCTTAGCATGAAAAGATAAACAATGTAAAATTCACAATGAAGGCTGCCTCTAATTCATCAGCCTCCTCCACAGCAGTGTCCACCTTATTACTAATCAACCCATAAACTATCAGGAGCCATCACTTCAGGCCTCTTCTTCCTGTTAATTGAGTATCTGCCCTGGAATCTATGTCAAACAAACTTCCTCTTACACAATGATGCCATTGTTATTACTGCAGCAGCCAACATAATTGTGAGCTTCAAAACCCTTAGCAAACAAACTTTGAAAGTATCTGACTGTTTTCTAGCTAACATGTTAATGCTAAACAAGAAAAAACACCATCATGTTGTTTTGCAAAAGAAAACACTTAATAACATTCCTCCACTCCAAATAATTCACCCACAGGGTCTCCATTTGATACTCACATCACAAAAATACTTAGAGATAACACTTGATCCAACCCTGTCTTTCTTACCTCACATCAAAGGTCAAGTCAACAAAGTTCTCAACCAAATCAAAGTAGCACATAAAATTTCTCAGCTTCTTACATTAACTACCAGATGAGCAAATAACCTAAATATGACCTAAATATATTGCTTCTATGGTTAGAATATGGCCTTTCTATCACAGTTTCCCATTGCAATCACAACATGGACCTACTTCAAAAGAATAAAAACTAAATCCATAGATTTGCTCATACCAGCCCTCATGAACATCACTGCTTCACTATCACAAAATCTATTTGGCCTCATTGCATGTCAGGCTAACCTTTCTCTTCAGTGCACTCACTTTCAAACTAATCAATGACAACCATTGCACTGCTAAAAACATGTTCCTTTTCATAAGCATGTCCTTTTCCCTATGAAACTACTATGACACTCTTTTAGCTAATTTCCCTTATTCACTTTAAACTCAAAAATTAAATTGTTAAACTTGCACCTACAGTCTGGAACTTGATTTTAGAAAACATCAAGGTAAACCTAACTTTGAAAGCTTCAGAAAACAACAATAAAAACACTTCAACACTTCAAATACTTCTCCCCATGCACTACCTTGCTAGCCCTGGATAAAAGACACTCCTTACACTCTATTAACACTCTCGTTAATTTAATCACATTACTAAAAGCTACTGCCTAGTCAAACCATTCCATGTCCTCTTTTCCATCCTCATCTTTACCTCTTTGTTCTCTACATTACACTCCACCCATTACTTTCTTAATCACAATCCGTCACTCTCCCCTCATTGCTCCCAACATTATTACAGTCGTTTTCTCTCATAAAATCTTAATCATGTAATGTCTCCCTATCACTGTACCCAAGTTAACTATAGATCCTCTCTCTCAAAAAGAATTCCATGTTGTAATGTATCAATGTTAATTTCTCTCTTTCACCTGTTATCCTTCCCACATATGAATACATTTCATTTGTCTTTGACTCTAGAATGGGAAACATTTAAAATGAAATGTATGTTTCATATTGTTCAACATGTGTAAATAGCTCTTTGCATTCTCCCTTAGATAACCCATTAGCTGCTGACAAATTTCTTGATCCACACATGGCACATTTCGCCTCCTTTATATCCCTTGGCTATTATCAGTTCCACGTTTAGTGTAAGTTTGGGAAAGGAAACAATTCTAACCTTCTGTCAATAATTTGTGATTCAGGATTTTGAGCGAATTGTGATTTATTTTTGTGACTCAGTGTTCTGAATATAACTCACAGCCTCTGCTTTGTCACGTTGATCTGGCATAAACTCCATTGCATAGTGGTAGCTGCCTATATTTTAATAACTAACTGTTATGGCATAGCAGTTCCTTCTGCAATCCATTGTGAATGAAGTCGATAAATAGAATAATATGCACAAATGTACAACCCACCAAGTAATGTATGTGAATGCTCATGCTCAGAGCCCCCTCACCCTCAATAATGGTGAATTTATGGACACAGTTATACTGTTAAAAACAAAGACATGACTAATGCTTTAGCAAAACATGGTGTGAGATGTAGTTATTGTAAAAGGTTTGTGTTGTGTTCATTGTCTGCGGTTAAAGATGCCTTTGGGGTGATACTGATAACAATTTAGAATGCTAAGAAGTAGAATGGCAGATAGAATTACAAGCTGATTCAGCCCTGGGCTTAATGATAAGATAAACATCAAATGTTTCTTAAAGAAACATAGCAAATGTAAACACAGTTAATTTAAAAATATATATTTTATTAGTATACAATTGGTCATGTGACATTTTAAGTATGTATTTATTCAACATGTCTGGTGCTATTAACTGTTCAGTTGAAGTGCTGGTAATTAATGGTAAACCTATGGAAGTTGGCAGTATTGCTTTTTTTGGTGTTTAATCGGTCCTATATTGTTTATTCCAGTCCTTTTAATGTTCCTGAAGTTATTGTGTACATGGCTAGGAAAATACACTGATGACTGCAAATTAGGGGCTGTTGTTGCACAGGATTTAGATATGCTTAGATTAAATGATTACTCCTTTGAAGTAAGTCAGTGGTCAGGAATGACTGGGGTTAATTGCTGTATACAAAAAAGTCTACTGTTTTTTGAAAAAGGGTACTTAACATGAAGGTCTGTCCTTCACAACTTAATGCAACACTTCCCCCTCAATAAAATGTTACACTCTTGAAAAAATCAGTATAACCAAACCATTTACTACCGCAGGTGACTCTATTTTCAAATAGTGTAGCTAAACTATGGAACCACTTCCCACTGCCACTGAAATCAGTTCAGAATGTAAACTTATTTAAAGCACAACTAAAATTTAACTTATCAGGTCATTGGATCTGCTCGTGTATACCTCCAGGATAAATGCCACTGTAAGCTTCAGCTTACCATATCACAAACAATTTTTCTTCACTCAGAATCCTATGCCCAACAATGAGTCTTCATCAATATCTGAATAATGAATTTTACAGCCATGTACATAGTTTTGTGACACTGCATGCCACCCCATCTTTTTACTTGTAAGGTAAATATTATGATAGTCATATATAACTGTTTCTGAACTTTGATTAATACCCCACCTCTTAACTACAATATTACATTTTTTTGTCCTACTGAGTACCTTCTCTCACTTCCATTTCTTTGAATTTTTAATTACTAATCACAAGATTTATTATCTAATTGACATACCCACTCATAAACCTTTTCAAATGTTTAACATTTAACATCTATCTTTTATAGCAGTGTCCTTTATTTCATATCAGTGCACTCTAACTAACAAATGAGTGTGTAATTGTTAACATCTATTACTGAATATATAAAGGAACTAGGGATGTTAAGGAAGAGAAATGAGGCTGTGAGCTGTAGCTCCTGTGGTTCAGGGTTTGATTCATTCAGCCCTCATTTAACTACTGGGTAACCTTGAGGAAGCTACTTAACCAGACATTGTTCTGGTTTCCCCTGAAAAGGGATTGTATATCTAGTGGACCTATCTGGTTAACAAAAGGATATTATTATTGGCTGATATACAAATGACATGTCATATTCATTAGAACAAGGGCCACAAAACAAGTTGGACTAATATGTAGAACTATGGCCACAAAATATTATACATGAAAATTGTTTAAAACACTAAAAAAGCAAATGCTTGAATATAATTTAGGCTTCCCTAGCTATATTACTATTCAAGTAAATCTACTTGAATCCATTCGCAGAAGTTCACTAAGATGATTCTGTCATTATTTTCTTTGCCATACACACACAGACTGGATCACCTTGATTTATACAGCATTGATTATATGTTATTAAGCAATAAGCATCACCTGGCATTCAGTATATAGAATACCAAATTATGTCAGGCATTGATAGGAGTTCACTTTTGTGAAAAGGACCAAAATGCAAGTCATTCATATGTAAAGATGTTAATTATACTTACCTGTACTAAAAAGTTGGACTTGTCCATTACTCAAACTATACCAAAGAATAAATTGCAATTTGTGATAAAGTTTGTAGGTTCATAGATAATTACTAGGGTAATGACCCTGGTGGCCTTTTTAATCACAGCCATGCTTCCCAAAGGTGAGAATCAGACCCTGTACTTTGTGGTATAAGATAAACACCTTAACCATTATGCCAAACCCCATTCCAAAGTATTCTTTCCACCTGCCTTTGATTTCTTGTGGGCTGGTGAGAAGGTTGTTGCTGGCATCTCCTGCAAAGGGTGTTTGACTATCTTCTTTATCTTTCTCTCATTGCACTGCAACCTAATATAATTTCTTTGTCCCATCTACCAAGTTACTGTCCCGAAGCTGGTAGAGTGACTCTGATGCCATGTTCTTTGCTATTGCAACTCCTGTCTTAGCCTCTTTGTTAGCCTTCTTAGCCTGGTCCATCTTCTCTTTCTCCCACTTTTTCCTGCACTCCTTTTTTTCTTTTGATGACTTCCTGAACTTCTGCATTCCACCAGCAGCTTTCCTTATGTACCTTATTTCCATACCTGGCTCAGCCATATACCTGCTTTGTAGGTCTCATGGATGTTATTTTGAGGTCCTGATATTCTTGATGTTCTTTGTGTTTCACTGTTGCAGTCATTACATTTGGGTAATCTGCTGGCAGGTTGCCCTCAGTCGGCCTGATTAACAAAGTCTTGGGTCCTGCGTCAGTTGCTGTCCTTTCTTCCATGACGTCAGGTTGTCAGGGATATAAAGCATGCAGCTGATACCATTACATCAGTCTTTCTTGTCGTGTGGTGCCCAAAGCAGAAGCAGTTCACAAGTGCCGGTCGGTCGACTCCTGAAATTTTCGTTTTTGAATTTCAGAACCGAAGTCTTCAACTAAAAGCTAAGTACCCCGTTGGGGAAACTTTTTCTTGCTCCTTACTGATGTCAGTAAAAGTTAATAATTGCATTACTTGTGGGAAGCAAATACCTCATAAAGGTTTTCATTTGTACTATATTCCTTGCCTAGGCCCTGACCACGATGTACCTTGCTGTCAGTTTTGTGCTTTATTTAATTAGCGCACTATCCGTCATCGGTACATTTTTACTTCTAAATATTTCAGTTCATGGTTTAATTATCCAGAATTGACATCGGTTAGCCATCCGACTACCAGAATACCGAAAAAACACAAAGAAAAAGACAGAGACAGGCCATTGGGGTCCAAAACTGCCGACGATGCTTCTCCTAAGCCAGTCACCAGTTCGCCAGTACTCAATGAGGCGCTTTCACAGCCCCTGATACCCACTACTTCTGATTCGCAGGCCTCTACAGAGACCCATTCAGAGTCCGGTATTCCGCGAGATGCTTCACCTATGGAACTCGTGGATGTCTCTACCTTGGATGGGTCCGGAGCCACTGTGCAGGCACCGGCTTCTGAGGGTGTATTCAGGCCTACAGACTTGCATATTAAACTGACTCCACCTTCAATACTAAGGCCTAAATCTTGATCTATGTCTAAAAAACCGACACCCAGGCCACATGTTCAGGCCCCTATGCCTAAAAAACAAATTATCAAAATGGCTGAAGATTTAATTACTCTAATCAGGGGTAGTCAACCCCCCTCCCCCTTCTAAGAGGCTTAGGGCTGAACTTGACTATGAATCTTCTGAACAGGACTCTGTTTCTTCTCTTCTTCTCTTCTAATGACCTGGATTTGTCCATACCTACTTATGAGGATTCTGATGCAGAGGATTCCATTCCCTTTGCTTCTCCCCATGAGGATTTTTCTTTTGGGGAAACTTTACATACCTTAAGGGAGCATTTCCACTGGGAAAGTCAGGAATTTCCTAAATCCAAAAAGAGGCTTAGGGATTTCCTTCTTCTTCCTCAGCATTGGCCTTTGGCTATACCTCCTGTACTAGACATTGTTGATGATGTGTTTCGGAATCCAGTATGGCCCATGATTCCCTGTCTCTGGCCCCTAGTAAACCAGACAGATACTACAGGGTTCCTAAGTCCCACAAATTCCTTTTCAAAAATGCTGTTGCAAACCCAGAAACCATTTCTCAGGGGCCCAAGGGCATTAAGGCTTCTACGGCTAAAAATCCTACCCCTTCTGATAGAGACTCCAGGGCGCTGGATAGATGGGGTAAAAAGGTTTATACTTCTGCAACCTTGGCAATCAGGGCTTTAAACTGTCAATTTCATAGGTTTACTATTAAAATGTCGAACGGCACTACGTCGACTGCACTATAGTCGAACACGGAAGTTCGAAAATAGTAATGTCGACGTCAAAAAAACAATCTAGGAATGGTTTTAACATGGGTCGAGGTAGGTGTTCAGTATTATTCAGAACTACAAACATCTCCCCTACCTCGACCCATGTTAAAACACAGTCCCAGATTGTTTTTTTGTCGTCAACATTACTATTTTCGAACTTCCGTGTTCGACTATAGTACAGTCGATGTAGTGCCATTCGACATTTCAATAGTAAACCAATTTCATATGCTAAAATATCAACAGCATATCACGGGACTGCTTAAGCAGAAAATGATGTTGATTTCTGACTGCGTGGAAAATAAAGATTTACAGGATTTATTGCATTCAGCTGAACAAGTTGGAAAACGTACTTTGCAATGTGGTTTTGATTCTTTAGAGGCCTCTTGCAGGACTGCTGTAACTGGGTCTGTGCTTAGAAGGCATGCTTGGCTTAAGGAGCAATCTCTGCCTGATCATGTTAAAGCAAAATTGTTGGATGCTCCTTTGCATCAGGACCATCTATTTGGCAATAAGGCTGAAGAAGTTCTAAAAAAAGATGAAAGATAAAGCTAAATCTATGTAAATTGTGAAATATTTCTTACAAGTGCAACCTCCAAGATTTAGTAGGCACTGGCCTACTAAGAACTGGTACTTTCCAGCTCCATCCAGATCCACTCAAGCCAAACCCAGACACTCCAAATGCACCAGGTTTCAGTCCCAAGGGACTCTCAGAACTAAGCAATGGGGTGCTTCCACTTCCAAATCTGGAAATAACAAGACACCACCCTATGGTAAACAGTCTCAATGACTTTCCTTTAAAATTACCAAGCACTTACCTCTCAGCCGCCCCTTTGGGGGGGGGGACTGGCTCTTCATGCAAAAAACTGGCAACTTATAACCCAGGACAAATTGGGTTTTAAATATAGTGTCCCAGGGATACAGATTTCATTTCCACACATTGCCAACTCCTAACGAGTGGCCAGACCTGCCCCCAAATCAGTGGGCAGAGGCTCAGAAACAAGTACTTTCCCTCCTAAACATGGGGGCTATTCAACTAGTACCAGAAGAGGAAAAGGGACAAGGTTTCTATTCCAGACTTTTCCTGGTACCCAGAAAAGACAAATCATGGCATCCAATTTTGGACCTGTCTACCCTAAACACCTTTCTGGACATTCCAAAATTCAAGATGTTGACTCTTCACCAGTTACTTCCTATGCTAGGCAAGGATGCCTGGTTGGCAACTCTAGATTTAAAAGAGGCTTACCTGCATATACCAATCAAGGAATCTTGCAGAAGATACCTATGCTTCAAAGCAGGCTACTTGCATTATCAGTTCTCTGCACTGCCCTTTGGCTTGTCTACTTCTCCTAGGGTAATCAAAAGTGCCTGGCTCCAGTAATTGCATTTTGCAGGCAAAGAAATATTCAGATATATCCATACCTGGACGATTGACTAATTCAGGTAGAAAACCAGGCCATACTTTTAAAACATCTGGCGTTTGTAAAAAGGGTTCTATCCTGTCTAGGGTACACCATAAATGAAAAGAAATCACAACTGGTACCCTCTCAAAAAATTACATTCCTGGGTGCAAGCTTGAATACAACTGCCCAGATGGCTTTCCTCATGCCAGAAAATCAAATTCATTTGGTGACTTACTTCAAACAGGTGGGTACGAAAACGCTGCTATCTGCAAGACAAATACTGCAGGCCTTGGGGTTCATGCCTCCTGCATTCTTCTAATTCCATATGCAAGACTGCATATGAGGAAACTTCAGTGGTACTTAAAAAATTTATAGAGTCAACATTGTCACAGCCTGGAAACAATGATTCCTATCATACCTTGCCTACGCCTGGAGTTTCTATGGTGGGCAGAGGCCTGCCACCAAAACAAGGGACTACCATTCACACCACCCTCTGCCACCCAAACCCTAACTACAGACGCATCAGACTATGCATTGGGGGGCTCATCTGGCAGGGAAGTGCATTCAGGGCAAATGGAGCCCAAATCAAATGCATTTACATATCAATCAAAAAGAAATGCCAGCTGTACAGAATGCCCGGACAGCCTTCAAGGACTACCTTCCTCCAGGACAACTAATGGTAAAGACAGACAACACCACAGTTATGTGGTACATAAACAAGCAGGGGGGTACACATTCGTACCCCCTCTGCAGACTAGCCGTGGCATTGTGGAACACAGCCTTGAGCTACCAAGTACAACTACAAGCTCAATTCCTGCCAGGAAAGCTGAATATTCTGGCAGACGAACTAAGCAGAAATCTCATGGACCCACACAAATGGAAACTGGAACCACGGATTTTCAATATGTTGACATGCAAATGGGGGAGCCCAGGCATAGATCTTTTTGTCTCACCCCAGAACTACCAGTTGAACAACTTTTGCACAAGAACTCCTCACAAAAAAGCCTGGAAGGTGGATGCTCTGTCCTTCAGCTGTAAAAACCTATCAGTCTATGCCTTTCCCCCTCTGCCTCTGCTCTCCAAAGTTCTGCTAAAAGTCAAACAGGACAAACCAAAAATTATTTTGATTACTCCAGACTGGCCACGCCAACACTGGTACCCACTCCTGCGCAATGTGTCACAAATTTCTCCATGGCACCTGCCTCAGACACCAACCTTACTGTCTCAGCAAGAGAACCAAATCCTGCACCCTCAGCTCCCAACATTGAATCTTGCAGCTTGGCTGATCACTTAAATTCCCCCTTAGCATCCCTCAGCAAACCTATGATGGATGTAATTTTGGAGGCGAGAAGATCTAGTACTAGAAAATCTTATGCTGACAAATGAAAAAGATTCTGTGCCTGGAATCAATCTCAAGGGATGAGCACAGCAGCGCCCAATTTACCTCAGGTTTTGCAATACTTAACTGAGATGCTTCACAAGGGCCTGTCTTTTTCCTCCATTAAAATCCATGCCTCAGCCATTTCAGCTCATTACAACACAGAACCTCCCCTCTTCTCTCATTATCTGCTCAGGCAGTACATCAGAGGGGCCAAAAACCTGAGACCACCCAGGAGAGCTCCAACCCCTGCCTGGGACCTTAACTTTGTATTGGAGAAACCCACCCTACCTCCTTTCGTTAAAATTTCTTTCTTGGAAAGCACCCTTCCTTTTAGCAATCAGTTCAGCTAGAAGGATATCTGAATTACAAGCCCTTATGGCAGTGAAGCCTTTCATCATCTTTCATGCGGACAGGGTGTCACTCAGGACTAATCCATCCTTCATGCCGAAGGTGGTATACAGTGTGGCTCTTTAATCAGTCCATTCATTTGCCAGCTATCTTTCCCAATCCACAGAACAAGAGGGAGCGGATTCTGCACTCATTGAATGTACACAGACAACTTAGATTCTACTTGGACAGGACTAAATCTCAAAGAAAATCTGAACAATTGCTGGTAGCATTTGCTGCAGAGGCAGAGGAAAAGGCTATTTCAAAACAAACCACTTCTAAATGGATAAGCCATTGCATTAATTTCTGCTATAAGCACCATGGAAAACCTATCCCACAAGGAATCAGATCTCATTCCACCAGGGCTGCATCTACTTCTATAGCCTTCCTCAGAGGTGTTCCTACCAGGGATATTCTAGAAGCTGCTACCTGGAGTTCAGTTCATACTTTCACCAAGCATTATCACTTACCAATTTTCTCTAAATCCAGAGCTGGCTTTGCCACTGCTGTTTTGCAGGGCTCTATAGCTGGTCCTAATGCTGTATAAATCCATCCTCCCAACCATAGCTTTGGGAATCTACCCAAATGTAATGACTGCAACAGTGAAACACGAAGAACATAGTGCAGTTGTGTGCACTTACCATAAACGTAGATGTTCGAGTGTATTCACTGTTGCAGTCCTGGTTACCCTCCCTCCAGCCCCCTGTTTTTCTCTTACTATACTTCTACTTTTTTTTACTATGCTTAAAAGCCTTTTTGGTGTATTTGCTTTTGGTTGGAGGTATATTTTTGTGTTTTTAATTATTTATATATATATATATATATATATATATATATATATATATATATATTTTTTTTTTTTGCTCCCCATTCAGGGGGCATCTGACATCTGGGGCAAGAAAAACTGATGTAATGGTGTCGGCTGCATGCTTTATACCCCTGACTACCCGACATCATGGAAGAAGGGACAGCAACCGATGCAGGACCCAAGACTTTGTTAATCAGGCTGACTGAGGGCAACCTGCCAGCAGATTACCCAAATGTAATGACTGCAACAGTGAATACACTCAAACCACTACATTTATGGTAAGTGTACTCAACTGTACTTTCTTTAACCCACTTATTTTCTTTTCTACCTGAGGTGTTAGAACCCTGACTGATCGTGGCAAACAGTGGTTTATGCTGTGGGCTGATTGTTTCAATGTGGATAACTTTGCAATTGCTGATTCTACCCCAGTTCTCTTTCCTTAATAGGAAGAAATCTACCCGAATGCATGGTGGTCACTATTGCATGTGATCTTGTGACTGTCTCTCTTGTTGAACCATGTGTTGGGCACCATTGAGCCATTTTCCAGATAGACGTTTAGAATGGCCTCTCCTTCATTATTCTTGTTGCCGACTCATGTGGACCAAGACAGTCCTGATAACTTTGTTCTGTCTGTACTAATATGTTTATTCTGGTCACCCATTATCAACATCAGTTCATGTCCTGCTTTATCTAGCAAGTCCTGCAACTGCTGTCTGAATGCACTCTTTTCCTCACTACTACAACCCTACTCTAGGGCATATGAGTAAAGCCCTATCTTTACACCGGAGTCAGACTGCCATGAGTCTATCACTAATTCTAATGAAATCCTTCACCACAATTCCTGCAATATATCTAGTTTGTCCTCCTCCTGTTTAGTAGACTCTTGACCCCAAGCCAAGTGACTTTTCTGCACTGCCCTTCCATCTTATTCCTGGATAAATAGGATATCTAGTCTTCTACTTGCTATCATATCATCCACGTCCTACATTTAGTGTAGCAATTCATAGTTTATGTTTTGTAGGTTGATTGGTTTTATGTCCAGCTTTCACCCAACAGAGCTATCTCAGGTAACTCAAGCTGGGCAACTGGACTCTGGCCAGCCAGTAGCTTATTGACCCAGGGTTGTTGAGTTTTATGGTAGGAGTACACTGGCCAATAGGGGCATGTACACCCCTCCCATCCTTAGCATGGGTCCCTAGCATAGCTCAGAGTAAATACCTATGCCCATTTGGTGACATTAGACACAACTGAATCACCTATGAGCCAGTTTTTACACTGTCAAGTGGCTATCTCTGACACAGTGCACAATCTATGATCTGTGTTTTCCTATCTCGAGGATACTGCACACCACAGCTGATACCCAAAGCAGTTGGTCTATGCAACTCTTCCTTCTATAGGGCACCATCTAGAGCCAGTGCTGCTGCCCACAGCTCCATTGTTGGGTGAATCTGAGGTGGAAACACGTAGCATGATTTTGGAAGGTGGGAGGAACCCCACAAAGACCAAGGAGAATGTGTAAACTCCATACAGACATTGGCCAAATGTCAGGATCGAACCTTGTACCTTGTGGATGGGAGGCAAAGAAGTTAACCATTATGCCAAGAGACCCTCACGGAATAATTTCCATCTTGGCATGTTCTGACTGAATCTTAACATCTCCCAGTTCACACAGAAACTGGTGCTGCCATCTTTCTTTGGCAAAAGCACCATTGATGAGGCTCAGGTACTGTTAGACCCTTGACTTAGTCCATGATCCAACATCTCCCACAGCCCTTCTTTCAAGGTTTGCTTAACCAGCTCAGGCATCCTATAAGGAGACCTGTTTGATGGGTCACTGGGAGCCTGTGTCCACATGGTGCTCTATAAGGTGGTTACACATTGCCTTACCACTAAACATGTTCACCAAGTCCAGTAGCACTGTCTGTAGTACTGGCAGATCACCCGATCCTATGTAGGAGAAAGTTGCTGTGAAAGTCTACCTCAGTCATTGAGGTGTTAAGCCAAGCCTCTACTTCTTCTTGTAACCCACTGCAGATGTTGAGTGTCAGTGTGTCTATAACATGGCAAGATTCAGTTCTGTTAACCTGGTAATTTTTGTGTTTCTGCCCCACAGCACTAGTTAACGTCAGTTAATATTCCCACAACAATGAAAGGACAAGCCCATGCTGCCTGCTATTTATTATGTCTAACAGGTACAAGCATTATCACTTTCTGTCCAACAGGCCTGATTATATGGTTATACCACATCTATTGCTATTGTTGGGTTTGTGCTAGGTGTTTGTGAGCCATCCCCATGAGCTCCCTAAACCCGGTATTGAACCTTAGGGCACATTCCACAACAGATTTCTAGTAGGAATGACAGTCACCCTTACACTCATTGCAAGCCATCAGAGTTCTCCTCACCCTGTGACCATAAAGAAAAGGATGAAAATCCTGTGGACCTCCCAGTGCAGTGGAAACCAGTCAAAAAACCAATGCCCCTATATACAACTTGCACGAAAGACATCAAAAATGTATACAGTCAGTCAAATGAAACCACCTTGTGTACTGTCATTTTCAGAGATCCTGAACTGCAACAATGTGAGAGTGTATCAGTGCGATTAATTTATGTAAAAAAGGCAAAAGCTTTAAACAGATGCTGCTCAGTATCCATTGTGACATATACATTTAATATACTGTGGCTTGCTTTGGCTGGTTTCAGTATGTCTCACAGATTCATAGAGCCATAGATATTCTAAGGCCATTGGGTATTATCAATGGTCTTGTATACAACTAGTCAGTACCCTCTCTCAGACCTTACCTCCTTTCTCTAGCTGGGCAATACAAATCAATCCCAGTGTAAATTTATGAATACTCATACAGTCATTTAGGATGCGCCTGAAGGAAGCTAGATAATCACACTGCTTAACATCAGGGTAAGTTTATTCAAGAGGTTTGGAAGGTGATGGATTATATATAAACCTGCCCCTCCATCATGTTTTATTTACCTGCTGATGAAGCTTTAGGTCCCTGGTTCTACTACTGGTGGAGCCATTGGATTTGCAGAAACAACTGGGTGTCTTATGGCATGGTATGCAAGATAAAGCTGTCCCCTCAAAAGCATGTAAACACTGAATAGAGGGATAGAGCTTCCAACCTCTCATAATAGCTCAGGGACTTTAGGTCCATGACCCTTTTGGTTAGGAGCTTTTGGATTGTTTCTGATTGTTAGATAAATATGTTTAGGCAGATATATCCCAAAGGGGGCATTGTACTCAATAAATGGTTTGATCAATGCTGAGTTTAAGGGAGTGATTACCTGCTTAGACCTTGAAGATATTCCTTTGGAAGTTAGCTGTGCTAATTAAGAAAACTTTCTGATAACTGTTGTCATATTGTGGTAAAAAGAGAAAGCATCATTAACCGAAGTTCCTAGAGCCCTGATCGCATTTTCATTTTGTAGTGGTATACAGTATGATGAGGGGAGGGATTTCCTACCAAACATGATGATACTAGATTTTTTAAAATGTAGTTTGAGTCCATTGGAGATCTGATAACTAAAGGCCACAAAGTTAGGGTCTCAGCACCAAGCCCTAATGGATTCCACTTGTCACTTTTCAGATGAGGTGCCTGTAACTTGCACTATATGGGGTCTGTCTTTCAGCCAGTTTTTTATCCACCTTACTACACAAGGGTTAATATTTAAATCTGTTAGCTTCTGTATGATGCCAGCAAGGGGAATGCTGTCAAAGGCCATAGCCTCACCAAGATGTGTTATGTGTTCCACATGACCACTATCTACAGCATCCATAACCCATAAGAAGTTTACCAGATTTAACAGACTAAAACTTCCCTTCACAAAGCCAAATTACTGATGCTCAAGTCAAAAAGATTCTTGATATTGTAGTTTATAATGTCAGTTATAATACATTCTATGACTTTGCAGATGAGGGTTGTAAAATGGATAGGTCTCTAATTATGCGGGTACATTGTAAGGCCAATTTTATGGAAGGGCATCACCAGTTTAGTGTGCCACTAAGGGAAAAAAATAACAGTTAGATGTAAGTTAACCCGTCTGAGTAGTGGTACTGCAAGGGCATGTTTAACACAATTAATTAAGCAAATAGATGTATTGCCAAGTGCAACAGAAGAAATGTTTTTGGTCTTCTTTAGCACTTTCAGTAAATAATCTTTAGACATAATTGGGGGAGTGAGACATTCAAGGCTTTGGATAAAAGTCTTGTGGGTGAAGAGGGCACTGAATTTATTTGCAAGAATCTTGACGGTATTAGCTGGGCTAGAGTAGGAGGTGTCATTATGGATAAGTTCAGAGCAATGTAGGGTCTTAATTCTTTGTTTTCTAGTATAGCTAAAGAAGCTTTGATTTCTGTATATTACTCAAGCTGAGATAGACACAAACATCAGATCTGCGGGATTCTTTTTAGAACTGCACTGCATGGTTAAAAAAGTTATCTGCATCAATGTCATATGACGTACATTTTAATTTATGGTCAACAGTAATCAATGGCATCTTATGAGATAGTGGAGTTGTTTTTCAATTTCCTTTTTTGGCTATAATGGTAAAGGAATTTGGAAATAGGAATGCAAAGAATAAGATAAATAAACAACCAAACAAATGAATAAGGAAGTATACAAGATGTGCCTTTGATCTGAAAGTTTTCTGCAAATTATGTTAATCAACCAGGTTTTTGTATCTTTCATTTGAGACACTAAACAGAACTCCTTGCTGAGCAAAAATGTACCTTCCTGATTTTATTTTCTTCAAGCCTTTTTTTGTATAAGGAAGCTTCAGAATCATTTACCCTGCAGACCTCTCTGAAGTCTTGGGTTTGGTTCTTTCAGGTCTTCATTTATGTTCTCAGTGACTCTGGATACATCACTTTTCCAGCAGTGTTCCTGGGTCACTCCTGATAAAAGGCACTTGTTTGACATGGGCTTGCCTAGTTAATGGGATAAGAAAAATAAAAATAAATTGCTAAGGAAATACAATAAAAAATACATTCAAGACAAGGCTTAGAAATACAATTTATCAGATAATACCTTCACAAGGTATGTTTTCAAGTCATCTATAAAATAGTAGATTTTTACCCAGCTGCTTATCTACAATTCTTTGCAAGCATTTTTCTAACAAGTCTTACAACGTGGTTTTGAATACTGGAAGTGCACAAAACACAATGCATATCCTGATTTTGACTTTGCAGTTCCACTGATTACACTACTGTCTTCATTTTGTCTGATTGTTGGGGGGTCATGCTTCAATTTGGCTTTATAATTCCACTGATTATAGTCATCTCTTCATGTCATGTGATGGTGGGAGGCTATGTTTCATTCTGGCTTTACATTTGCAGGGATTACACTGCTCTCTTCATTTCGTGTGCTTGCATGCTTGTAGGGGGGCTCTGCTTCATTTTTGCTTTTCAGCTTCATTGATTATGCTACTGTCTTCATTTCACCTGATGCTTGGGGATTGCACTGCTTTAATAATGCACTTTTATTATGTCATATAATAAGTGGACTGAGAATGCCCTTGACACATTATAATGTATTTTACTGTGCATCTGTAATACTTCCACATCTAATAAACTATTTAACTTACCAGTGAGTGCCATGTGTTGACCCTGGTTTCCACTACCATGCATTACATAATCATTTGAGAACCTCCCACTCTATATTAGGCATTATTTGACACTATTTATGATGCTGTTGCAATGTTCTTTGCATCTATAAGGAGCTTATGCTCTCTCTCTCTATATATATATATATGTGTGTGTGTGTGTGTGTGTGTGTGTGTGTGTGTGTGTGTGTATATATATATATATATATATATATATATGTGGATATGTAACTATATATATATATATATATATATATATATATATATATATATATATATATGTATATATATATATATATATATACACACACATAGGGGTGCATCTGTTTAGTTGAAAAAAAAATTGGTCAGCTAAGCAGATGGCCGACAGGAGTGCGAGATCACGCAATTCTTAAAGTTGGAGAATATGCCTTTTTCCCCAGTATTGTGTGATCTTGGAGTGACTATATATATTATTAGCAGAGGAAGTGGGGGAGGGGGTACTTAGGGAGGGCTTGCCCCCTCTGCAAAAAATTATGTTTTTTGCTTTTTCTTTCCCAAGTTTGATTTTTACATGTTACTGCTTGGTACATGTGTAGTTACATGCAGACATTTACATTTTCCACATTTTGTTTCTTGATGTTTGGGTATTTTGCTCATATTCAATACACCCATCTCTGTATATGTGTGCATACATATGTATATACATTGATTATATAACAATTACTGGATTTTAGCTATATCATCAGTGGTAGAGTAATTTTTCAGAAATAATGCTTTAGTGTTTTGTTACGAATATATTACATGTCTTGGCAGTACCAGAAGAGTAGTATAAAAGCAGCATTGCTTGCCTTAATCAGAGTAAGACACTGTGCTGTTATATTTTTTAATCTACTAAAATTTTGTCACTTAAGAGGATTCTCTGCTATACTAATGCCAGTATTTGTGTACACCTCGCAGTGACTTTTCTGACCTGATCCCATAATTATGAAGATAAAGAAGATCTCTGAATACTCAGCAAAACTGAAAATTTAAAGTAAATTAACAAAATTAATTTATGCCATTTACGCATACCATATCTAAATAAATTACTGGTGGGATTCAATAAACCCTACACTGTGGCAACAAAATTCAAATTCAGTAAGTGCTATGTAGAGGTACACACCCCTGCGCAAACAAAGTAAGCACTGCAACATGCTAATTACAACATAAGCAGCTGAGTTTCATGCTAATCAACCAATCCAACACTGTGGAGCTATTCAACAAACTATAAAGCATCTGTGTAGACTCTGTGCTGTTTTTTAGTTCGAATTCCAAAACATTTGGAATACAACCATGGAAAGGAGTCTACACAGACAGAATATTAGGGGCTGCTGCTGCTTTAATTCATTTGTATGTGCTACCAGCTAAAGGCAGTGCTGCTGCTGCTGCTAATATGCCCAGGCCAAGGAGGAGAAGAGTTTTCAGGTCCTGCTTACTTTTTCACAACTTACATGATGTGAAAATTGTAGAGCACTACAGGGTGGATAGGGACGCACTACAAGAACTCTGCAACCTCTGTTGTCCTCAACTCAGAGCCAGAGCCAATTGAGGGGAACCCATCCAGGTGAAGACAAAGGTATGTGTTGCTATTAGAATCGTAGCTACAGGTACCTTTCAGAGGCCAACAATGGACATGCTGGGGGTGTTGCAGGCATTAGCATCCAGGATCCTCCACCAGTTCCTGAATGCAATGCTTCAACATGCCAGTGACCACATATATTTTTCCTGTAGTTCTGAGGAGAGGGCCAGAAATATGCAGGAGTTCTACAGCATAGCACACTACCCTAAAGTACTGGGTGCCATAGATTGCACAAGAATAGAAATAAACATGTGTGCAGGCAACCCTGGCAGTTACCATGACTCACATATCTTGGCACACCTTTCAACTATACCAGATGTTTGTTAGGGGGGATATACCACAGGGTCATTTACTGGAGAATGCAGGCTATGAACTGGAACAGTGGCTGATAACACCCATCAGAAATGCACACACACCTACTGAAGAACGCTATAATGAGACACATGCTCAAACCAAAAATATCATTGAGCATGTGTTTGGGCTGCTGAAGTCATGGTTCCGGTGCCTAGATACATCTGACGGACCCCTTCACTACAATCCATGGACATGTACAGAAATATTCACAGTATGTGCCATGCTACACAACATAATCCTGAAGAAACAGCTTCAGCAGGATCAAAGGAAGGAACACACATCATACCACCAGTGCCAAGGTCACCATAGCCACAGACAGATGAGAAGTCAGAGGGGAACCACCAGCTGCTGTGGGTGTAGACAGACATAGGCATGCTCAGTATGCCCTTGCATTTGCTAAGAGACAATGCATAGCACACTCACTCACCACTTAGGGGCCCAAAACCTTCCTCCAACTCACAAACATGTAGTAACATTGATGCCAGGCAACTCACACAACTTTTACCTCCCCATGTATTGGCTGTGTACTGCTTGCATCAGACAGAGTAAGCCCTGAACTAAAACTGTGGCAACTGATGCCTTTACAAGGTAAATCCTGAACCTGGACTGTATTGTTTAATAATGTGAATGTGTGGCGCATCCTTGTATTTCATCAGTTGGTACAATAAGCAATTAAAGTTGGGATATTTGTACAGAAATTACCTTAACATGTGACAGAAGAGACTTATTTGACTTATACATGTCCATTACTAAGTAGTAGGCCTCAGGCATCAAAGATTCACACAGTCATACCTTTCAAAAGTACTGATGGTCACTGCATGTCCTCAGTTTATCACCATACGTTTGTAATGAAAAATCATTAAAGAGAGAAGTTAGAAAGTAATGACACACATTGCAGTTTCTGACTTCACAACCCTCACAAGATCATTCATGATAAAGTTAGGACATTTTGATCCTATTAACTCTCTTACTTACCAAGGCCAATATAAGTCAAAGGTACAAATACCAGTTCAACACCGCAAATGCAGATATACTAAGCACTAAGTTAGCTATGCACCCTGAGTATCAGACACAAAGCTTATGTATCCCTGAATCCAAAAGTTAGAAACAGGGATATGGCACAATTATCATCACTTGCACAAGGTGTTATGGGTGGGGCAGGAAGTCTAGGCTGACACAAAAGGTCAGTGAGAGTGTGTGTGAGTAAGAAACAAAAGCAGGCAGACATTTGGATAAACCACCAAATGGCCAGCAAGACAAAATGAGTAACTGGTGTGTGCATGTGTGTGTGTGTGTGTGTGTGTGTGTGTGTGTGTGTGTGTGTGTGTGTGTGTGTGTGTGTGTGTGTGTGTGTGTGTGTGTGTGTGTGTGTGTGTGTGTGTGTGTGTGTGTGTGTGTGTGTAGAGGTTCTCCAGGTGAAATTGGTGTGTGAGTGTCTGCATGAACACAGCCAAGCTCTGTGCTCGCTCTGTGTCTTGGTATGTTGGACAGGTGTGAGCCATGCATAGTAGAGGTGGCAGTTAATCTTTGTCATTTCCAACCATGAGAACTGGCTCTGCCAGGAGTTGCACTTGCATGTCTACACCCTCAGTCAGATGCACTACTGCTACCTGAATCTGAATTATGTCTGCTGAATGATCTCCCTTCACTGGGATGTCCAGGGCCATGACCCCATGGCCTGCCATGTCTGGGTGTGGACAGCACACTCACTGATGGAGCAATGGAAGTACTGCCGCTATGGGAGCATGATTGGACATGGCCACATTGGCCGATAGCAGATGATGTGGCTGACCTACTCCCACAAGGATGCCGTTCCCCTCTCAGCAGATGTTTCCATCACAGACAATGCTTGTTCCATGACAGACACCCCTTGTTCCATCACAAACACCCCTCATTCCAATGTATCATGCACCCAATCCATTGAATCGGCAACACAGTGGAGGCAGTCATGCATGTCAGCCTGTGCCACAACAGCAACCCTGAGTATTTGTCTGAAGCACCTATGGTAACATGCCTGTGCCTCCATGATGGCCCTAAACATACATTGAGTGGCACAGGAAGTGACACCTGCCCCAGATGGAGGAGGGACAGCAGGCCTCCTCTGAACTCTCCTAATCAGCCCTCCTGTGTGGCACCCTCCCACACTCTTGACTACAGCCAGAGTCAACAGGCACTCAAGCCACAGTAGCCACACTTCCCTGATCAATGGCCTTGCCCTCCACCTGTCTATTATCTGAGGGCTGACTGGAATGGGTAGGCATATGTCTACTGGTTGTATTCAATGGAATTGCAGGGGATGGCTGTATATCAACCTCAGTGTCAGATTCAACCTTTGCACCCCCTGACTGTGCCTCACTTTGGCCACCATCATCATCAGAGTCTGCTGATACACTGCCATCAGGTGGTAGAGAGCCCACATTCCCAATGTCATGATCACCTGTGATTAAAAACCAACAGACACAGGAAAATATAATACCTACAGTACTATAGTGCAATGTATGCTGAAAAAGTAACAGTGCTGCCACCATTACAGACAATACAGCAATACACACAACAGGCCTGACATAAACAGCATACAATTAAATATCTCTAAAAACTACTCAGCAGTACTTACATAAACATGTTTGGCTTACCATCTGCAGATGAGATTCTCCTTTGCAATCCATGTGGTCCTGGAAGAAGTTAAGTAAGAGGTAAGGGCAACAACAATACAATTAATAGTAGCATCTAAATTGTGGTATGTATGTTGTTTATTATGAGTAGCATGTTTCCCTGCCATCTCATGTATTCACCCCATTATTATCATTTTTTCCTACACTAGATGACCTTCCATGCTAAATTATCTGTAATTATTCAACTGATATTTTCAGTTTTGGTTTGGTCCATTTGAAGATGGCAGATGCTTTCTGGTGGGTGACATTTGTCAGAGATTACTTTTTTCATTATTAGAAATTCAGTCCAAATTATTTATTTATGTATGTATGTATTTATTTATTTTTTCTGCAACTGTGAGGCCACTGAAAAGGACTGGGGAATCAGGGAAATCCATTTGCTGTGGAAGGTGGTTGACCCTGTATTTTTGTAAGGGTAACAAAATGTAATGAGGCAGCTGTACCCACCAGGAAGAAGTACAGAACTACTCAAAAAACAAGACAGCCAGGTGGAATCACAAAATCAATAAGCTGTATAACAGAAGGAAGAAAATCATGGCAAAAATTAGGAGGTACTGCACCCTGCAAGATAAAAGCACTCTCATCCAACTAAACAAACAACTCAGAGGACAAATACATTCTACTGAAGGCAAATGTGGGTGTTTGGCTTCCCAGGCCAAAGACAACCACAAAGTTTTACTTAGCTATGTATGCAACCTAAGGCAATACACAGTTGTGTGCAGATCTCGTTGTAAATGGATCCACCTATACTGAACCAGAAGATATAGTAAATCTCCTGGTTGATAAATTCAGCTCCAACTTTATCCCTCTCTCCCCCTCAACCGTCCCTTAGGAAATATCATCAAATATAACTCCTCCCTACTATCACTAGGTAACAGGTCCTCAATGCGCTCTAGAGTAAGAACACTGCATCAATGGGCCTAGGCAATATCTCAGGATGCCTTCTAAATTGCATGAAACATAACCTATCAGGGCCTTTTGGATTACTATTTAACTGTAGCCTCCCACTGCACAAAGATGGGCCTTCTCCAGACCCTGGAAACTATAGACCTATAAGTCTCACAGGTCTTATATGTAAGACCATTGAAGGAATTATCATGGAGATGATCAACAGAGGTATAGTAAACCTCCAGACACTGGACCCAACCCGGTTTGGTTTTGTCAAGGGTGGATCATGTCTGCTCAACCTGGTGGACTTCTTTGAGAAGGTCACCAAAGCAATGGATGAGGGCAAAATCATTCACACTGCTTATCTTGACCTGCCGAAGGCATTTGACAGAATAGCCAACTCAGGCATTGTTGACAAACTCAAGAGGATAAGTATAAACACGTATGTTACCCGGTGGATAGCCAACTGACTCACAGACAAAATTCAGGAAGTTAGAACTGGGAAGCCCACCTTTATGAAGAGGCCAGTCACAAGCTGAATCCCTCAGGGAGCAGTCCTTGGACCACTCTTTTTTGGAATTTACTTCTCTGAAGTCAATGCCAATGTAAGTGGTCTCTGGCTGACTTAATTTTGCAGATGACTGCAAATTAGGAGATGTCATTCTATCTCACACTGACACAAATTTTCTCCAGAAGTGGCTGACACAGACAAATAACTGGTGTCAGAGCCATGGACTGAAATTAAATGCCAACAAATGCATAATGGTATCCTTTCAGAAGTCATCCATCCCTGGTAACTGTCATATTGACAACATGCCCCTTAGAGTTGACCCAGTAGTCAGGGACTTAGGAACACCCATAGATAGTAATCAAGTCTTTCATCATCACATATCTACAGTGGTGAGGAAATCATTCTGTGTTGCACAACTTATAAACAAATGTATGGCATCTAAGTCCAAGGAAGTCATTGTTCCACTGTATCCGGCATTCGTCAGACCTATCAATAAGTACAATTCACCCTTTGGTATGTACCTAACCAGGTGTTTCCAACAATTGGAACATCCACAGAGATTCCTCACTAAAAGAATACAGGGTATAAGTAAAATGTCCTATGCAGACCACCTCAAGGCCTATCCCTGTATTCTGTCTCCTACAGGATTTTGAGGGAAGAAATATGCCTGGCATACAGGGCATTATGAGACCCCACACTGATGGACCTCCTGCATATCCAAAAAACAAACAGCACCAGAATTACCCATTCTAAAGACTTAAACCTTGCCTGTGATATAGATATGACCAGCTGGAGAGATATGTATGTATCCCAGAGACTATCTTGTCTATGGAACAGTCTCCCCATCCATGTGAAGCAGAGCTCCTTCCTAACCCGATCCAGGTGCAACTTGGACAGTTGGATGGGAAACTGGAAATCCATCCCTTGTTTGGCACCTATGTCTCTAACAGACACAGGCAACCTGTAAATGGTTTATCTCCCACACCCATGCTTACACTTATCAAGGGTATCAGAACTTGACAGAGATGTGGTTTGCATGGCTAGGCTTAAATAGGCCTTGTGGTCATTAGCCTTGTAAACACCTATGAACCTATGAACCATCAGTTTGCTTTGCTACATGGTTGTCTTTTTATATGATGTATATTCAGGGATGGTAGCATGGGCAAGATGCAAATAAGGTATGAACTCATTAGAATTGCTGAGTTCAAAATACTTGGATCTGTGTAGGAGATGTAAACATTGTGCAGACACTCCCTCGGTGTTTGGTTTTAATGTATTGCAACTGTGAATGATTAGTGGTTGGTAGAAGGAAAACACAACAGCACTACAGGCTGCCTTACTTATACTTGGCAAGTCAGGTTATCTACAAAGTGTTAGATGTAAGGCTGTAAATGTAAGTGAGCAGCACACAATTCACAGGCTGTGTTCCTTAACATCCACCTCCTTCATTTGTTGGAAACAGTGTATGATATTGTTTCCACTTAATAAATATCCTTGCACATTTTAAGACCAATGATATAGAATGGCTTACACACTAGATGTCTCAGATTACTGGTCAGATAAATAAAGAATGACCAACAAACACAGAATGTAAGACAGAGCTGTATATTTGTAAGCAATAATCATAAAAGGTTTTGTGATCATTAGGTGCACCACATCCAAAAATAATAAACGTACAAATAAGACTTGTATGGTTTGATTTCACTGTAAGATGCTGCTGCGGGTGGTGGTTGTGTGCAGATTGAGTTCAGTTCTTTACTGCAGAGCCGTTTGTGTGGCAAAGAGGGATAAGGCGCCCATCCTGTGTTCTGAAGGTGCATTGGAGTAAGAATTCAAATCCAGATCTATATAGACATATCTGATGTGTGCCATCATTTTATGTCATACATTGATTTTCCTCATTTCAACTACTTGCCCCTTTTTTATTTTTCTCTTCTGTCTGTTTTTTTGGGGGGGCGGTATTTGTGTGATGTGGTGGGTTTTGCAATCAGAGGAATGGATGTAATGAATGCCAGGTTTGGCTGTACTTATCTCATTTGTGCAAAGCATGGCAACTGGACAACTGGACCCCTCAGGAAGCAGACAGGACCCAGACAGACAAAAATAGAGGCTGGGTACATTCAATTAATCCTACTGGGCATCACACAAACCCATTATGCTGCAATTAACAGTGAATCCATAAGAAGGATTAGTAAAATATAGAATGTCATGTAACTAGTCCTGTGGCAGGAGGTGTAAGTTTAGGGCTGGAGTACAGATAGCCCAGGATTCTAGTACAGGGTGTGCAACCTTTTTTTTCACTATTGCAACATTGCAGTTTATAGCAAAGAACTGAAAAATAGACCTTCTTGTGACAACAGGTGTAAGTGTAGGACTGCCATACACATGGTCCTAGGTTCAAATAGAATGTGTTCCATATACTCCACTTCCCATTATAGTCACTCTCAGTTATAACACTTGGCATAACACTTGACATAGTGGAGCTTATATTAATTATATACATGATGCATAACAGGCTAGTATTGTGTCAGTCATTAATTTACTTATATATGTATTATATTTATTATCAGATGTATGACTGTAGGTATACTGTGTACTATATTCATGTAAGTATAATTCTGTTTTCTGGACTGCCATGGCCTTAACATTTGCCTAACACACATACACAACTGCCTGTGCATCAAATAACCCTGGAATTCTAATTGCATTTATGTAATGCCTCACTCCTGCTCTCCACTTACCATCTCACAAATGCATTGCTCAGATGTGCACACTCCCAAGCAAAGCTTTTGCACAATATTAAGGGGAGTGCAGTGGTTTAAAACAGTGTGTGCACTCCAGTAAATATGATAACTGGAATTGGTGGGAAAGCATCAGTCTCCATTGCTCTAGATCTGTGGTAGACATGCCAGGTGTTTTTGGGGAAGGTGCCAGGTTTAGGGCACAGACATGGGGGTTCCAGGTGTCCAGGATATCCACTGGACTCCTAGTTAAGAACAACAGCCAAAGTCTTCTGCAGTGTGACTATTCTGGCTACTAGTACAAGTCAGAGGCTTATGATTGTTTAGCCCAGGCTGTATACAGTGCCACAGGTATCCATCCTCACACTGGAGAGCAATGTAGGCATCTTTTCAATGACCTACGGAGGACATCCCACACCTGTGTAAGTATCAACTACAGACAGTACTAGTAAGACTTAGAAAGGTGAATATAGGAAAGACTGGTATGCATAATGGTGTTCTGTTCTTTTCTGTTTTTTCCATAGCTGCAGGTGACCTTGAGTGAATATTAGAACTCATGGGGCTAGATTGACAAGAATGAGGGAAGCATGTGGTATGTATGCAGCCGAAGAGTAGTGCTGTTGTAGCGTTAAAACGTTAAGATAGCTTTTTTGGTATTTTATACAGCTGTATCAAATTGAGCATGCATATCCCAACTGTAAATTTAAGTATGCATGCATTAGTCTGCAGCACAAACCAAGATTTATTCAGAGGCTGTGGGTTTAAATACCATACTTCACAACTATACAATACTGTTATTTCTTGAATAATATTTACATTACATTAAAACCTCTATAACAGTGGCACAAATGTCCTGCTGTAAACTGTAATCTGTATAACTGGAACAGGCATATGTTCAATATATGCACATTTCAAGGATTACCTGCTGCAATACATAGTATAGTGTGCATCTGTTAAGAAGTGGCAGTCTTGAATGGAAAAGTTAAGATAATAGAGTCAAATAATTCTATTAATGCATTATATGCCACATATGAAAGTACTAATCTTATATCTTTTTTCTCTCACCCCAACCATTATCTCTCTTTTTATTTTGTTTTTATTTTATTTCATGTTATTTATTAAAAAATATGTTTGTGTCATGTTTTTTCTTAACACAAGGTTTAGCACTTTCATTCTTCTGATGAAGTTCCCACCAGAGGAATGAAAGAGCTAAACCTTGTGTTTTTGACTCAATAAACGAGTGGTTTCAAGCAGCAAGTAGTTTCCTTGCCATGGTTTGAAATCACTGACATGTCATTGCAGAGTGATGTCAGAAACTGATGACAGACATTTGAATTTCAATCTTCATGCTCTTCAAAAAGCTCATGCTACTATACAACCTATTAATCTATCAAATATCTATGTTTGGAAGAGCAATATTAAAAAAAATCTGTCCCTATTTTTGGGGCTTTCTCCCCCCAATTATTTATGGCCTTGTCCAGATTTCTTGCTCAAAGAGGATGAGAGATATGTTTGGGTTTCATTCTACCACATTTCTATGAAACATCTATGGCAAATGCATTATTTCTGGTTAAATGTCCCCAAATTATTTTGGTCTTTGTGGAAATGTGTTGCACTAACAGACTGACAGCTATCAGGGAGGCCATGGTGATCATTGTGGCATTCCACCCAAAGCCATGGGCTGTGGGTGCCCTGCTTTAAACAGAATTGTATCTGCATTTCCTTACATGGTTTCCTGGCCAGCAACACTGTTGCCAGGTATGAAACTTAGCTTAGACATGCAGAGCGGCATTAATATGCATTGAGCGCCACAGCTCATCATGCACTACCGCACAAACTTGTAAACTCCTTGTAGCTTTGCATGTAGCTTATACAGAGTTTATTGTATCCCAGTGATCATCTTGAAATCAAAAATAAATTCTAAAACACTTCTTTATGAATTCAGTAACTTACATACTAAAATTATACAGAAACTTCATGAAAGTGGCCACGCCGAGCTAGTTATCTGATTTCAGTGGCATTGTTGCTTTTACTTTCTTGAGTGAGTGAAAGTAGTGATTTTATTTTTATTTTTATTTGCTTTAATAATTATCCTTTTTCCAATAAAAGTGCTTGAAGGGAGGTGAGAAGGGCTTATGAAAGGAGGAGAGCAACAAAGGGATCTCAAAGATAAAACAATGTTCACAAATAGCAAATACGTCTAAGTGAACTGTATATCTATCTTTCTCTGACAGTGTGACTGTTTTTAGGCCTAATGTTCCCATGTTTTTAGTGTGGGGAATAACAAAAAACAACCTCTTGAATTATATTAATGATATTTTTCATATAATGCTGGAAGATTTATTTTATATATTTTGGCTAGCATTTTCTGTATTGTTTTGTGAGTACAACCTAGCATACGTATGATGTTTGGCTGCTTCAGGGGACAGCATCCCACTCACACCCATGACACCTAATCCCCATTTCTATTATGGAACATTAACCAGCTTAAATCCCCTGGCTAGGGTTACCATCATGTGACCTAAACTGATGAATATGATGTGTGTGGGGCTTGGGTCTGAGACACAGATATAGCTTCTTGCAAAGGTAAGATATGCAACTTAGAATTACAGCTTTTTCCCTCTATATATTGATGTGATATGAATGTGAGTTCACCTGCAATGTTGATTGATCTATGAAAGTGACTATTCCTGGGCCTTTGAGCTGAACTACCTAAAGACCAGCCCACAAGCCTGACTTGCCTACTGATTTGAGATTCTCAACTCCACCAGAGTCTCAGTAATTGGTTTGACCCATCTGCCCATCGTCCTAATCACACCCTTTGGAGAGAGTTGAGTAAGCAAAGTCATATCATTCCCCTCCGCATTACTTGAAATCAAGTCACCCAGTCAGAGTTAAGGTTTTGTCCTTCTACACCATGGAACTGTATGCACTTTTTTTGAAAATTTTGGTCTGTTTCCTGCCTGATTATGACCTGCTTACAATGTGCATTCAGTCTACTGGATTCTCTACTTCTGCTGGGACCTGCTTCCCAAAAAACTTAATGGGGAATCATCATGTATTATTTAGGGATTTGCCTCACTGGAGCCCCATATTCTTTTTCTCTGTAGTAATGAGGGCATGAGAACCAGCCACAGAAAGGCCATTAGTCTGAGTTGCTCAGAGTTGTTTTCTTTGTCCTATAATTACCCCTGCCATTAGCAGCGACAGCAAACTGCTGTGGAACAACCTGTAATGGGGAGCCAGATGGTATTCAGCTGCACATGCACATACACACACACACACACACACACACACACACACACACACACACACACACACACACACACACACACACACACACATGCACACACACTCATACACACATGAAAAACAGACTCCCAAAAAGGATGTGTGTCATAAGATCAACAACTATTGCTTGAGTTTTGATCCAGCTAAAAAATGGCTGAAACAGCATGTGCCAAACCTTGGAGTTAATTGTTTTTTGCACTTCTGTGTGAGGAAAATCTCTCGCGCATCCAATTCTATATACCTATTCTGAAGTCACATAACAGTGAAGAAAAAAGAAAATACCACTCCAGGGGAATGTTTTGGCCATTTTTATTTTTATTTATTTTTTTTTTTTATGGATCGGCACTCCTTCAAACTGTCATTAATCCAAAGGCCAATTCCCCACAAAAACACATGCACATATTCATACACACAGGTACACTCATACAAGTGCAAAAACACAAACACGCATGGATATACAAACATGTATAAATACACCCACACATGCATACAAGCACACGTAGAGATGCACACACACCACACACAACACTGACAACTACAGCAGCACTGAGTTGCTTGGTACACCTGACAATGGCCATTCTTGTTCCTACATCACCTTGTCTCCACCTGAAGGCAGTGTCTTTGCCAGACAAAACTGCTTTTCTTCTCTCTGGGTGACCTGATACTGACTACTCATTTCTACTACTGTTGCCAGAACCTCCAGTAGGGGCACTAAGGAAACAGTCAAAATTCTTTTTTTCTATGTCACTCAGCCAGCTAATCTCTTGGCAATGAGTTGTTATGATTTGTGCTACTATTTTAGTTTTTGGAATATTGCCATACTGTCAATAAACTGAAAAAATGAGCCCAAAAAATATTTACAAAGGCAGTTAATGAGTCTCTGGTAAGTTTAGTGAGTCCAGTCCTGAAAACTGTCGCTTTAAATATTTTAACCTCAAACATCTAGTATAAAAAAATAACTTTGAATCATCTCATCTTACCAAACTTGTCTACACATATATTTACTAAAGCACATCATAATTGTGCTTCCTGAGTAAAATCACCTTCACTTTTGGAAGAAAACCTCAACATACTAACAGGTCATGGAGCAAATAAAAAAAAAAAACTGACACCAGTATGTCTTCCTCAAAAGTTACATGTGCTTTCTCTCGTATAAGAGTGTAAAGCATTTTTAAAAGAACCCCAAGTGCCTAACGCTTGCTAGCCTAGTATTTTCTGGAAGTTTGTTCCATTGTTACCACTCTATTGTTGTATTATATCTTTATTTATTTGAGTTAGTCCTCATTATATGCAAATTTTAATCTTTTCTTCATAGAACTTGATTTTATGATGGATTTTACAAGTTCAAAAAGGAAGTCATCTTTAGGGTTACCACTTACCACCTGTCCCACTTTGTAAGGGATAGTCCCTCTTTGGGCAGTTGTGTCCTGCAAAAAAATTGTAAAAATGGCAAATGTCCTGAGATATTAGGGTAAAAGTATTTCCTATATTTTATGTAACAGTTGCATAAAACAGTTATTCTGTTTCTGAAACACCTAAATGTTATAAGAAACAGAATAATCAACTAAAATGCTACAAGAATGAGCTTTTATTTAGGCAAAAAGTGAAGTTCTGTCTCTTGTACTGGTCGTGGGTATGTTTTGGCCTGCAAAATCTGATGTTTGTACCACAAGTCCCACTTTGAGCATTTGAAAAGGTGGCAACCCTAGTCATCTTATAGAGACCGATACATTCATTTAAGATAACATTAAACCTCTAACAGTGGTCTGTTTAAGGATCTAAAAAAGAGGGAAACCATGATTTTCATACTCCTACTTGATATGAATTGGAAGAGAGAGGTCAGAATAATGTGAGAGGTCAGAATAATGTGAGAGGTCAGAATAATGTTGTTGTTGGTGTGTCTTTCGACTTTTCCCAGTTAGGGGTCACCACAGCAGAACTCCGGTCCGCTAATGATTCGCAGTAGATTTTTACGTGCCGAGTTGCCGGCCCTGACGCACAACCTTCAACGAAGGTACGCCCATTCATGCATGTTTCCACACAGAAGATGCTCTAGCTGAGAATCGAACAGGACAACGTCTTACTGTGAGGCGACAACGTGTGAGAGGTCAAAATAATGTGAGAGGTCAAAATAATGTGAGCGGTCAGAATAATGTGAGAGATCAGAATAATGTTGCTAAATTGACACCTTTTTCCACAATAGCAATTCCAGCCTCCATCCATCTATCCTCAACTCCTTTTCCCATTTTTTGCACATGGGGTCGGGGTGTCACTTCAACAGTGACAATCATCCCAAGCCAAGGTTTACACTGTTGGATGGCTGGCACTGTTTCCCTAACAGCAAAACCTCTGAAAATGTTTCACCAAAACCACTTTTGGTGAAACTCTCAATAAATCTTTTTTTAGGGGGCAAGCCCCCCTGAACCCCCATGTAGGGGGGCGCCCCTCACCAAGGAAGTTAAATATATTCACTCTGAGGTCATACAGCACTGGAGAAAAGAAAATTTTCCTCCACCAACAAAAGTGTTCTTGGGGAATAATTTTTTGCTCAAGTGGTAGTCACCTAAACTGACGTCAGTCTAATGACAGGCTTCCTAGAAAGGCATCCTACTTCTTTTCTGTGTGCAGGCTTTATTAATCTGTACATCAGATTAATGTATTGATTATGCCTAAGCTGCAGCTATCTCTCTCAAGGCTGAAAGCATTACTATTCCACATGTCAAAAGAACAGTCGTTTATTTCACCCAGAGACAGGTATGCTGATTTAATTAAATGCACCTTTATGTTATAATAAATTAACACATTTGCCTACATCTTGTCTGACCTAACAGATGCTGCAGTAACAGTCTGGTATCCTTTTATTATAAATGATCCATGGACTTTGTATTCCTCCTACACTCAGATTGATGACTATCATTTAAGCACTTATGTATCCTTCTTATAAAGGCCTGCTTAATTCCTGCATTACGTAGTTTCTTTTATAATTTATTTTTAGTGATGTCAGTTTATTTTTCATACATTTTAGCTACATAGTAACCATTGCATTCGTTTTTTTATTAACACCTCAATTATCATTATAGTTCAGTTATGCTATTTATTTAGTTTATATTTAGCTTTTATAATTTGAACTTATTTTCTTATTTTACTATTTGATAGCTGGGTAAATGGATTGATTTGTTGACCCTCAATGAGCCATGACCCAGGCTCTGATAAACAAAAATATAAAATTATACACATGTAATTTGACATGTTTTTTCAGTATTACCTTTTTCCAATTGGTTAGTGCAGTCAGTGTTTTATTTGACTCTTTATTCTTTTAATTTTTGTGTCTAATAAGAATGAGTGTCTAATAAGAATGAATGGCTTTGTTTAGCTGATCTGTGTTTGAAAGGTTATGTATTGTGTATTTTGTCTGTTCAGTGTGAAGTTATTTTAATTTCATTGAATTTAATGAGTAATATGGCCTAGGTTTTATTTTAGTTGCTTTTTATTTCGTTTTTTCAATTTTTATCTATGTGCATATTTGAGATGATGGCTTGTTTAAAGTAAGGTAGCCTATTTGGGGAAACTCTATGTTTCTGTGTGTTGTGTCTGCAATCTATAAAAGTTTACTTTAGTTTTTAATGAGTAGTATAAATGTGACAGATTTAAGGCAATCATAGCCGGCGTTAGGCACCTGAAGAACCTGCAGCCACAGGGAGCCCCCAGTTATCTCCTCACAAATGAAGGCCCTCATGTAGCAGCCATGGGTTTCACTGTCTCTTCCATTCAGGCTATGTGGGGAAAGTGCCACAGTTCAGTGACACATCAGTAAATTGCGATGCATTCCTGTTGGTAGTGTGACATGCGAGAGGTGAGTTTTCATACTTTGAAATAGAGTGGATGTACTGAGTTGTGTCATTTGTTTATGGCTCGCTAGGCAATTTGGGTGGCACTTGGTTTCATGCTATGCATTTAGTTATCATCTTTTTAGTTGGGTGGTAACAAGGAGCTTGTATACTTCTCAGGTGTGATAACAACAGCATATTTAGAGAGACCGTGGCATGCCCAGTTTCCCAGGATGATGGGTATTGAATTGTTGAGTTTAGATATATATATATATATATATATATATATATATGTATATATATATATATATATATATATATATATATATATATATATATATATATATATATATTGTGAGGTAGATATAAAAACAAATGAAAGAGGAAGAGCAAGTTTTTTTAAGTGTAGAAGGGGATTTTGATTTTGCATGTGGCTTTCAGTTGTTGTGGCTTAAGTATTCCAGTTACTTTCTAGTTCTTGTGAAGTATCAGTCCTGTCAGATGGAATGTTGGGCTGGTTGGAATGCCATAACAGCATTACATCTTTGATGCTTAGGAGTATTCATACTCATAACACTCTATTGTCCCTGATTTTCAAGGAAGTCCCTGATTTTAATTTTAGCTTGGTCCTTCTTAAACCCTCCTAAAACTGGTGTCTGTCCCAGAAATAGTGGTGCATTGCATTTAATTCATAACTACATTAATCTGAATCATAGACTTCTTTTGCTTCAGAAATGTACATTAATTCCCATTCTCCAATTCTATTAACATCACGTTAATAGTACTAGCATTTAAAAGTTTCCCTGCTTGTCCCTGATTAATTTTGATCTGTCCCTCATTCTGCTGACATGAGTCACTTAGTTGCTTGAGCATTATGTTGAGAGTTATGTTCTTTCGTACATTTTGTACATTTTTACAAAAAAAAAAAAGAAAACAAAAAGATAAAAAGAAGTTGTTCTTTGTCATCCTATTCGGGTCGTTTGGCTAATTTCCTTCTGAAAGAATTCCTATGTGAAAGTATTGGGGTCACAGCCTTTCATCTCCAGAACGTGTAACTCTACTTTGTGTAGGTTGATTAAAAATGCATGATTTGGGATTATTAATAAAAGTTTAACTAATTTAACTAGAAAACTCTCAGGCTGGTTTGACTGTTTTATTTTACAGTTATGTTAGGTCTTTTATAATTTTATGTTTCAGCATTCTTGACAATGACTGTTGGAATAAAATTAACAAAAATAAAGAGAAATGTTTGAATCCCAAAGGTGTAATAGTCCCTTTCCATGTGGAGCAATGAAAAGCATGGAATTTTAAAACACAAATGAGGAACATTCCTCGCAATCAGTTATACTTGCAGGGCATTTTGGGGATTAGAAAGTTTAGGTCCCTGCTTCATGTTCTATCAATTCCTTCAAGGTTACTGTTACAGGAAAGGAAGAATTTCCTCCCACTACCATCTGCAACCTCGATGAATGATCTTTAGAGCCCATCTGTCTGAAATGATCTATTGTCAAAGAGAAAAGTGGAGATTCCAATTTTCTAGAAGGAAAAATAAATGATGATTAGGACAAGGTCCTTTTATAGCTGCCTTTAGGCACCAGCGAACCCTGTGGTCACTGGCTGCCCCTTGGTCCTGGGGAGCCTCCAATCACAGCAATTTAGTACAGCAATTTTGTGCACTTAATAAACCAGAAAGATAATAACTCTTAAGATGAAGAATCCTAAGAATTGGCACCATTTCTCCTTTAACATTCAAAGACATCTCTGGTTGTAGGAACACTGTTTTGTCGAGTAGCAGGTTTCATAATTTCATTTAATGGATTAACACTGCCATAGTGCTCTTGATGTAGTTAAATCCTGCTGGTGACATTGTCTTCACTAAAACAAACATCATAGATGAGTTTAGCCCCTCACAATATCTGCAGCAGTGGGGGCGCCCGATCATCCTCGACAATGTTTGAGCCCTGAAAAAACTGCTGCTGATTGGGAGAAAATGAGAAGAAAGACAAAAAAAGTAATTCATTTTCCAGTTTCGCTGATTATCCTAAACAAGGTGACCAGCCTCAATGCTTACTTGAGATTTAAGATCTTCAGGGATGGTTTTCTCTTTCAAGGAGTTTTATAAATACTTGCAAGAACCCAGATACCATAACTCAGAACTTCTTTGCTCAAGAATTCTGGGAAAAGCTAAAAGTAGTGGCAGTATACATTTTAAAATAAAGAACACATTTTAAATATTACTCTAATTCACTTTAATAAAAGTTAATGGAATAACATGTTTTGCATCAACATGCATTTTGGGACAACAAAAAGTATTACATTTGAATATCTGGCATTACTGACTGTCTGTAACCCTGAATATCTGGCATTACTGACTGACTGTCTGTAACCCTCTCGGTGATGGTGCTGCGGTAGCATTGTCGCCTCACAGTAAGACGCTGTCTGGTTCGATTCTCAGCTAGAGCATCTTCTGCGTGCAGACATGTGTGAATGGGCGTACCTTCGTTGAAGGTTGTGCATCAGGTCTGGCAAGCTGGTACATAAAAATCAACTGCCAATCATTAGCGGACCGGAGTTCCACTGTGGCAACCCCTAACCGGGAAAGCTGAAAGACACAAACAAAGTGACTGTCTGTAACCCTGATGGATTTACCATCAAATCCAAATTTTTATAAGGGGCACATCAATACTATGAAGTGAAATCAGGGACAGTGACAGGTTTGTATTAATCCTGATGGCCACTAAACAGTCACTGATCCAGGGTGGCAGACAGGTTTGTTTTACTCCTAATGACCACTAAGCAGTCAGTGATCTGGCATGGCAGACAGGTTTGTTTTACTCCTAATGACCACTAAGCAGTCAGTGATCTGGCATGGCAGACAGGTTTGTACTAAGTCACTGACCTGGCGTTGCAGGATTAGTTGTACAATGTACTGCTATTTGCTGAAAGTAGTATGAAACTAGTATTGCTACGGCTTATACGTGTGTGTGTGTGTGTGTGTGTGTGTGTGTGTGTGTGTGTGTGTGTGTGTGTGTGTGTGTGTGTGTGTGTGTGTGAGTCTGTGTGTGTGTGTGTGTGTGTGTGTGTGTGTGTGTGTGTGTGTGTGTGTGTGTGTGTGTGTGTGTGTGTGTGTGTGTGTGTGTGTGTGTGTGTGTGTGTGTGTGTGTGTGTGAGAGTGTGTGTGTGTGTGTGTGTGTGTGTGTGTGTGTGTGTGTGTGTGTGTGTGTGTGTGTGTGTGTGAGTCTGTGTGTGTGTGTGTGTGTGTGTGTGTGTGTGTGTGTGTGTGTGTGTGTGTGTGTGTGTGTGTGTGTGTGTGTGTGAGTCTGTGTGTGTGTGTGTGTGTGTGTGTGTGTGTGTGTGTGTGTGTGTGTGTGTGTGTGTGTGTGTGCTGGAGGGGGCAGTGTAAGAGTAGCATGATGACTATAATTTCTTTCACTTTTCATCAGACATCATTGGTTCTGCCATTATGCTTGTGTCTCAGAGGAATGTGGCTGCAGTCTATTTAAGAGTAACAAGCTGGCCATAATTTCTTTCACTTACCATCACAAGGATAGATCTTACACATGATAAGTGGCAATCTTTGGTGGTTTGGCAGAAAGAGGATGTTTGAAAGCAACTGCTCATCACTACAGTTGCTCAGTGAGTAGCACTGCTATTTAACAGCACTATGTTCTGGTTGAGTTCATGGCTGTGAATAATTCTCTGTGGTGTCTATACTCTCTGTCTCTTTGCATGTCTAACTATGTGATCTGGTTTCTTCTAGCACCTCAAAGACATGCAGTAGGTGAAGTTTTTCTGAATGTGAATGTGCAGGGTGTGGGGGGTCTGTGTATGTGGATGTAAATGTATCTCTTCTTGGTAGCAGTAAAAATCTAATTAACAAGTAACTATCTCTTAAAAATAGGACATAAAATCCATCACAAAGTATTCAAACCCTTAGAACATCTAGTGGGGTCTGGTGGCTCCTACACCCAGACTGTATAAATGGATTTTGACATGTACTTAGTGGTGGCCTCTGCCCTCAACCACACCCATTCTAAAATCAGCCCTGTTTAAAAGGTGTATATATCAGATTGCTGTAGATTGTGGGGGGACTAGAAATGATATGGTTATCATTTATTCAAATTTTCTTACAATCAGACCTCAGAGGTGTGCACAGAGGGTCATATTGCTTTTGCTGGGACTATAAACAATGTAATTATTCTTTCTTTTACTTTTCTGACAGACCTAAGAGATGTGCAAAGAAGGTTATTATTGCTTATATAGGTGCACTGCACTGTCTAGGAGTAACAAGTTGGAATACAACAGTGTAATCATTTTCCTCACAATCACACATTGGGCACATATACAGGTGGCTGCCTTTTCGGACACAGGGGTGAGGAGTAAGGGGGCATACTATGTATATGTATGGCAGCAGTCACTTGAAATACATGACTGGACATTCAAACATCTGCTTTTATCCTAATCTAACACCAAATGGATGCACAAATAGTGACTATTGTTTTTTTTTTTTTTTTTTGGGGGGGGGGGGCAGTATCTTCTGACTGGGTTTACGTATCTTCTTAAACATTTGTCTTGAGTTTATTGCCAGTTGCTATTTTGCTGGGTCTAAATACTAAGCCTTGGCCACAACTTAGGTCTTCTATGAAATAATAAAAAAATAAGAGTGAAATTTTTTTCTATTCCATGATTTTGTTCAAGCCATCGCTGGATCAAAACACTGAGAAAATGCTCTACAATGTTCTTCAGAGAATCTATAATCCTATGGCTTCAGCCCCCAGACTTTTGTCTCAGTTGAGTTATTTTATACACAGGTATTACTGTGCTGTCTTGTCCAGGTAACATATGTTGAAAGGATGCAAGGAAAAGAAAGCTGAATAGCAACACTAATTTTCTTTCGTTAAGCTTCATTTTTGTCTAAGCCATCACTGGATGAAGGAGTTGTAAAAAAATAAATAAATAAAATGCACTTCACAGCATCTAGAAAGCCATGGCTTCTAGAAAAAATTGTGAGAAAAGGAAGCAAAACGTAATGTATATGGTGTGGGGAGCCCAGGATTGAGGTAATCAGTGTGGAGCACTGGATAGAGTGTGTGTAAGAAGGGGCAATAGGCAGTGGGAGGAGCCATGAAGCCCTTTGCATGGGCACCATTTCACCTAAAACCATCTCTTTACATTGGGTTTTTGCAATGTGTGATCACTGCAACTAAATGACATTTACTTTGAATGTGTGACTGCGAGAAGATTCAACAGACTGTGGTAAACAAGCCTGTCAAAATGTAAGAGCATTGTAGCAGTAGTTCAATTTGTGTATAGGACTCGTAAAATTCTGCAGCATCAATTTAAAGATTGCTTAAAAAGGGTGTCAGTGACAGGATGATACTTAGGAAGTGTCCAGGGGCCCCAAATTTGACACTTGCTGGGGGAACAAAAGGCTAACACCAGCCCTGAAAGCAATTGCAGCAAAAGATTTGCTGACTTTCCAAGAATGTAGATAAACTTTAGTAATGGATCAAGAGCATAGATAAAATTTAGCAATGTACCCAGACTGTAGATAAACTTTAATGAATTACCCAGAGTGTAGATAAACTTTATTGATGTACCCAGAGTGTAGAAAAACTTTAGGGATGTACCCAGAGTGCAGATAAACTTTACTGATTTACCCAGAGTGTAGATAAACTTTAGTCATGCACCCAGTGTGTAGATACATTTTTGATAACATACAAGGCCAAGAATAAGCAATAAAATATCTACAAAGTAAACAAGATCCCCATTTTAATAGTATCCATAATCAGGGGTCCACTCTAAGAATGCATGTGCATATTAAACATGGTGACTTCATAGATATATGAAGATTTAATTAAAGATAAGACATCCATTTCAGAACTACTTGCATGTGTTATTAGATCAGAAGTGTAATGTGAGACATGCAATTAAGTCGCACTTGCAAAAAGAGATGCTTGAAAAAGAAGATATTCACCATTCTGACATCTGACACTCGTTTCTGCATTTGCCTCATAGCAAAGCTTCATGTGGGGGAGTACCACCATATATTTTCATATTTTACTATTCATTTACATAGCACAAATAAAAGACAGCAGAACTAGTAGCCTTCTCATTTTAAAGTTTCTTTAACTAATTTCCTCTTTCTTTGTCCCCATCCATAATACCTCCTAAATGCTGTTATCAGACATCCTTTGACCTCATAGCTGAACATTTAATGTCAGCTCTATCTAAAAAAATATTGCTACACACCTCTATGCTGTTGCCTTTCACATAGCTGGATTTATTAATTACACATTAATTAAAAAAGACTATGATCTCGACAGCATCAAGTACAGCAGAAATGTTATCTCTGCACATATAATAGTGTGCTGTGATGCACCATATGGAAGCTCGTGGCATTGTGCCAGCCTTGTCTTTACCGACACTTATCCCATATGTTTTAGAAGAGCTAGACTATGGCTACCATTGCTATAGTGATCAATATGATGTTGCTAAAGTAGTTTGGTTTCAGTTCAAGTGTGGTAGTAGCTGCTGAAATGTGGGTAGAGGTCTTAACTTATGGTTCATAGGTTCATAGATGTGTACTAGGCCAATGGCCCTGAATCCTTTACAAACCTAGCCCATAGAAGAGCCCTGACATCATGTTGCCATTAGTTCCCGGTGCCTCTATCAAGTAGAGCCACTGGAGTGATCCCCAGGGTGAACTTTCTATTTCCCATCCACTCATCAAGATTTCTTTTGAAAAGGGCCAGTGAGGTGCTCTGTTTGACATGTATGGGAAGTCTGTTCCAGAGCATGGGCAACCTCTGGGATATGAAGCTGTACCTCCAGCATGTTCTGTTGATTTTGGTAATGAGGCTGACATCCCTGGATTGTGTGTTGCAGAAGGATTGGGATTTCTTTAGGTGTAACATTTCTAACAGGGCTGGGTCAGCACGGCTTTGTAAGTCAAGCAGAGATCGCCTTTTAACAGATGATATGAGACACAGAAAAGCTGGAATTCTTTGAGTCTGTCCATGTAGGGCATGTGTTTAAGGCCTAGGATCTTCTTCCTGAGGTACTTATGTGGCCTTTCCAGCTGTTTTGGGTGTTTAATGAGGTACATCTCAAATGGGGCATTATACTTGATGGTTGGTCTAATGAGGGAAGAGTAGAGAGAGATGATGACCTCTTTCTTCTTGGATGCAAAACCCTTGGTAATGGGATGTTCATAGGTTCATAGGTGTGTACTAGACTAAAGGCCCTGGGGCCTTTACAAGCCTAGCCCGTAGGATTACCCTGGTATCGTTCCACTCAACCTTAGTTCCCAGTGCCTCTGTCGAGTAAAGCCCCTGGAATGATTCCTGGGGATGAATTTTCTATTTCCCATCCACTCATCAAGATTTCTCTTGAAGAGGGCCAGTGAGGTGCTCTGCTTGACATGTATGGGAAGTCTATTTCATAGCATGGGCAGACTCAGGGTTATGAACCTGTCCCTCCAGCATGTTCTGTTGATTGTGGTAATGAGGTTGAGGTCTCTGGAGTGTGTGGTGGGGAGGGATTGGGATTTTTTTGGAGGTAGCATTTCTAACAGAGCTGGGTCAGACAAGGCTTTGTAAGTCAAGCAGAGATCACCTCTAAGTAGGTGATATGAAAGAGAGAATAGTTGGAGTTTTTTTTAGTCTGTCCATATAGGACAAATGTTTAAGGCCTAGGATCCTCTTTGTGAGGTACTTTTGCGGCCTCTCCAGTTGTTGCAGGTGTTTAGTGAGGAACATGCCAAAGGGGGCATTGTACTCGATGATTGGCCTAGTGAGGGAAGAGTAGAGGTAGACAATGACCTCTTTCTTCCTGGACGCAAAACTTTAGTAATGTGCCACATAGAAGGACTTTCTGACCACAGTGGCAATGTGGTGATCAAAAGTGAGGTTGCTGTCAACTGTGTTCCCAGATCTCTTATAATGCCTTCTTTGTTCAGTGGACTGTCATCAATGTGGTTATTCATGTGAACCAGGTTTTTCCCAAAGGGGATGAAGACACATTTTTTTGGCACCAAGCTTAAGGCCATGGTTCTGACACCAGTCGTTGGTCTCAGTGAGGCCTTTCTGTAGAATGTCAACATAATTTGGGAAGTTAATAAGAGCTCCCAACTTGCAATCATCTGCAAACTTTGTCAGCCAGAGTCCTTTTGTGTCGGCCTGGACTTTAGAGAAGTAGATACCAAACAGGAGAGGACCCAGAACCAAACCCTGTGGGACTCCACTCATGACTGGTCAGCAGTCTGACTTGGAGTCAGCTACTCTCACACTGTGGGTTCTACCTGTGAGCCAGTTTGCAACCCACCTAGTGATATAAGGGTTGATGCCAAGCTTAGTGAGTTTTTCTATGATTCCTGAGTGGGGAATGGTATCAAAGGCTTTGGCCAGAACAAGGTAGGCTGTATGGACTACCGTGCCTTCATCCACAGCTCTGTTGACTGACTCAAAGAAGTTGGCCAAGTTGAGCAGGCACGATCTACCCTTCACAAAACCAAACTGCGTGGGATCCAGAGTTTGGAAATTCCCTGTATTCTTGTTTATTTGGTCCATGATGATGTGTTTCATAGCTTTGCATATCAGACTCATCAGGCTAATGGAGCAATAGTTCCTAGAGTCTGTAGTCACTCCTCCTTTGTGGAGAGGGATGCCTGTAGCAGTGCGACATTCAGTAGGGACAAAGCCTGTGGTGAGGCTGTGATTGAACAGGGCACACAGGTGAGTTGCCAGTTCACTCTGTAGTTCATGTAGAACACAGCCAGGGATACTGTCAGGTCCCACAGAAGCTGTATTCTTGTCCTTGGACAGTGCTGTTTTAACCTGTGCAACAGTAATACTGGGTGCCTGGCAATCTACTGGTATTGTGATTGGTCCCTTGGGGGGGGGTAAAGTTGACACTGAATCTGTCGGCCAGTATATTGACAATATCTGTTGGCTCAGTACAGGAGGTACCATTGTGCAGTAGCTCAGAGCAAATCTGGGTATTGCGTGGAGATTCTTTACATAACTATAGAAGGCCTTGTGGTTGTCTTTACTATATGCTGCAATTCTGTTTTCATAGCTAGCTTTAGAGGATTTGATGAGGGATCCCAACTTTTTGTTGAGGCTGATAATGGAATTTTTCCAGTCTTGGAACTTCACCTTATTCCACATCAGTTTCCTCCTTCTGTTGTAGAGTGTGTTTATGGCAGAGGCCACCAGATTGGCTTCCATTTTTTGGAGAGGAGTGTCTTGATTCTGTTGGGTATGGTGAGATCCATACATTTGTATACGTGTTTATACAGTGCATTGGTGTATGATTTGGTGGTCATGCAACTGATCTCCATTTGCATGGGTGCCGTGAAGTTGGCCACCTCTGTTTTTAGGTGCCCAAGTTAGCTTTGGAGAAGTTTTTCATGGTAGTTACCTTTGCAGGGGGGGGGGTGTAGATTTCCAAGGTGATTAGTTTGTGTTTAGATCTAACCAGGGAGGAGTTGACTATTTGTATAGAGCAATGGTCACCCATGTTAGTAATGACCAGATCAAGGATGTTGCTACCTCTAGTGGCAGTAAGAATGAGCTGGTCCAGGGCATTGGAATTAATGAATTCCAGGAAACGTTGGGCAAGTGTATTGGTACATGAGTATTTTTCCCATTTAATGGAGGGGTAGATGAAGTGTTAGTGAGTTTTTCTATGATTCCTGAGTGGGGAATGGTATCAAAGGCTTTGGCCAGAACAAGGTAGGCTGTGAGAGTGTTAGGTTGGACCCTAATATTCTCCAGGGTGCTTAAGAACGTGGAGTGTGAGTGTCACATAGAAGGACTTTCTGACCACAGTGGCAATATGGTGGTCAAAGGAGAGGTTGCTGTCAACCTGTGTCCCCAGATCACTTATAATGCCTTCAGTGTTCTGTGGGCTATCATCAATGTGGTAATTAGTGGGAACTGAGTTTTTCCCAAAGGGAATGACAATGCACATCAGTCATTGGTCTCAGTAAGGCCTTTCTGTAGGATGTCTACATCACTTGGGAGTTAATAATGGCTCCTAGCTTGCGATCGTCAACGAACTTGATCAGCCAGACTCCCTCTGTGTTGTCCTGGACTTCTGAGAAGTAGATGCCAAACAGTAGAGGACCCAGTACCAATCCCTGTGGGACTCCACTTGTGACTGGTTAGCGGTCTGACTCGGAGTCTGCTACTTTCACACCGTGGTTTCTATCTGTGAGCCAGTTTGCAACCCACCTAGTGATATAGTGGCTGATGCCTAGTTTGGTGAGTCTATCAATAATTCCTGAGTGGGGAATGGTATTAAAGGCCTTGGCCAGATTGAGGTAGGCTGTATAAACTGCCTTGTCCTCATCCACAGCTCTGGTGACTGACAAAGAAGTCAACCAGGTTGAGCAGGCATTATCTACCCTTCACAAAATCAAATTGTGTGGGATCCAGAGTCTGGAGATTCCCTATATCCTTGTTAATTAGGTCCATGATGATGCACTCCATAGCTTTACATATCAGACTCATCAGGCTAATGGGGTGATAATTCCCAGGGTCTGTAGTCACTCCCCCTTTATTGCGAGGGTTGACTGTAGCAGTGTGCCATTCTGTAGGGACAAAGCCTGAGGTGAGGCTGTGATTGAACAGGGCACACAGGTGTGGTGCTAGTTCACTTTGTAGTTCATGTAGACCACAGCCAGGGATATTGTCGGGTCCCCATGGAAGCTGTATTCTTGGCCTTGGACAATGCAGCTTTAACCTGTGCTGCAGTAATGCTGGGTGCCTGCCATTCTCCTGGTATTGTGATTTGTCCTTTAGTGGGGAAGAGAGGAGTAAAGTTGGCACTGAATCTGTCTACCAGTATGTTGGCAATATCTGTTAGCTCAGTATAGGAGGTACCCTTGTGTAGTAACTCACAGCAAATCTGGATATTGCCGTGGAGATTCTTGATATAACTGTAGAAGGCTTTGTGGTTGTTTTTAGTGTCTGACACAATTCTGCCTTCATAGCTAGCTTTAGAGGTTTTGATGAGGGATCTCAACTTTTCATTGAGGCTAATAAGGGTGTTTTTTCAGTCTTGGGACATCATCTTTTTCTGCAACAGTTTCTTCCTTCTGTTGTAGAGTTTGTTAATGGCAGGGGACCACCAGACTGGCTTCCTTTTTCTGGAGAAGAGCATCTTGGTTTTGCTGGGTAAGGCTAGTTCCATGCATTTATGTACGTGTTTTTACAGTGCATTGGTGTATGATTCGGTGGTCATGCACCTATTTTCCATTTGCATGGGTGCCGTGAAGTTAGCCACCTCTGTTTTTAGGAACTCACATGGTTTTGGTTGTGTGATCCATTTGGTCTTGTGATCAAGCAAATCAGAGAGATGCATTTGGGTTTTCCTTGGGAAATACACTGAGTTAAGTCTATGATAACATGCTGCACATATATATTACATTGTGACTGTTTCTGATATTGCTATAACGTTCATGTTGTAAAATGTACACACAATAACGCCCACATTCAGTTATTTATGTGTGTGTGTGTGTGTGTGTGTGTGTGTGTGTGTGTGTGTGTGTGTGTGTGTGTAGGTGTGTGTGTGTATATATATATATATATATATATATATATATATATATATATATATATACACATATATATATATATATATATATATATACACATATATATATATATATATGCTAGCATTGCCACCTCACAGCAAGAGGTTCTCCAGTACGATCCTCGGCTGGGGTGCCTTCGGTGCGGAGTCTACATGTCCTCCCTGTGGTCGCATCGGTTTCCTCCGGGTGCTCCGGTTTCCACCCATATCCGAAATACATGCTGCAGGTGGACTGGACACTCTAAATTGGCCCTAGGTGTGAGTGTGGGCATATGTGTGCCTTCTATGGAAGGTTGGGCGCCGGGAAGAAGAAGATGTATATGTGTTGTTTACTGCCACAATGTGGGCAGGAGCCCTTTTATATTGTATAGTTTTAGTCATACTGTGCTTACCTCTGCAGGATCAAACAGGAAATGCTTCTATTAGCTAGAATGAGAGAATCCATTAATTACCAAAGTCTAAATGACTTTCTGTGAAATTCACTTGAGTCATTCAGCCAGTAATGAGTCTTCTGCTTAATTCTGTTACAGGCCTTTTGGAGCAGTACCTTTAAAAACAAGTAATTGCTTTAAGGTATCCCAAGTCCTTAAAACGTTTTTACCTGAACAGATTATACACATCTGTATTGGTGTCTTTCTGAAATTAATCAATGTGCATTTTTGCATTACGTAAGCTGACATTTGTGGATAATTTGAGCTGTAGTTGATTTCTGTCCAAAAACTGACTTAGTATTCATTGCAAAAGTGTGGGTTTTTTTCATATTCACTGAGGTCAGACAAGGGGGAAGGGAACACTTTCTGCTTAAGTGCTTTAAATCTGAGTCGCAGGGCAATTGCACTTAATTTTCACTGAGATTTCCTTCCCCTTTCAGTTATGCTGTTAGAATAGCCTGCAGTTGTTGCTCAGTAAGCTTTTTTCTGATAGCACTGTAAGCCTTTCTCTCTTCTTAACCTACCCAGGTGAGATTAGTTACAACTGAGTGAGCACCCTTAGTTTCATTTGGTGTGGTCCTAGCTTCTTACAAGTGCAGCCAACCTTATCTTATGACAAATCACAGAAATGGTGGTATAGAAAATGGGCAGCAAAATTATCCTCAGTCTTTACATTTCCTGGAAGGATTTTCCAGTTAACAGCTTAGATTAGTTAGAGCAATGATTGTTAAATGTAACACATTCTTCCTGCTGAATTGTTAGCTCACACGTCTGAGAAAATAGTTCTGCGTCTTCCTTCTTCTTGTTTTCTTATTTGTTATTGTTAATGTTTCTTATAAAGTCTGATGATTATAAGTCATATTAAGCTGAAAAAAATGATGAGGTATTCAGGAAGTCACTTAATAAATACATAGCTTTCAACTTGAAGAGGCTTTTTCTGAGTGTGTGCGTGTGTGCTTATGTTTATGTGTGTGGGTATATTTTGCATTTGGTATAAATATGGGCACAGAAATGAAATTCTGTTAACATTCCAGAAGGTATTTGCTGTCGTTTTTAACTGATGGTTTAAATTGAATTTTTCTCTTAGGCTTACTTTACCAGAAGTTTATTTGTTTAAATTAGATTTCTTCTCAGGCTTGCTTGACTAGAAGTTTATATTGAACATTGAGGGTTCTGCATTTGTTTGCAGGTGGTATGGTTTTACTTTTTGACCTGCTACAACTGCAGCAGATCACGGTCAGGACATTTAAAGCTGGCGTGAACTTTGTCTTACATAGACAGATTACTGCTGCATGTACCCAGCAGAGGATATGAAAGACTGCAAGTGTAAAATCCAAACTTTAGATAAGCTGTCAAAAGCACATTCCCTGTCAAAGATCTCTATAAAGGTGAAAATCCTGGTAAATCATAGTTTTTTTATAAAAAACTCTGGGGGGTAGATTAAAGAGACTTAAGTTCTCCACAAAATACATTTTCAGACACTTTGCGTATTCAGTTTTAAGCGCTTTATTTTCTTTGAAACAATACACATATACTACAACTTTGAAACAATACACATATACCACAACTTTGAAACAATACACATATACCACAACTTTGAAACAATACACATATACTACAACTTTGAAACAATACACATATACCACAACTTTGAAACAATACACATATACTACAACTTTGAAACAATACACATATACCACAACTTTGAAACAATACACATATACTACAACTTTGAAACAATACACATATACTACAACTTTGAAACAATACACATATACTACAACTTTGAAACAATACACATATACCACAACTTTGCAGCATTAACTGAACCAGTATCATGTTTAGTTATCACAATTGTTTCATCCTTCCTAACCCCCTTCCTCCCTTTGTAATAATGCTACTTGTCATTGCATATATTCTTTTTTTTTTCTTCACTGAGTACGCATTTTTACTGGTATCTCACAAAATTATGAAAAATTGTTCTGCCTATCAGAGCTTGCCAGCTCCCTAACTTTAGATCGAATCAATTAACTTTGATCAACTTTTGATATAACAGAGTACGTCAAACGTCCAAATCGGTAACCCTGTAGAGACCAAAAAGAAGAACATTGTAAACAGCAAGGAGATACGTAGGGCTGCACCATACAGCATGAGTGTAAGTACAGTAGTAGAACTGCACCAGTTGGTTGATAGCATAGTGGTGCTGGGCGTTATTACTGACACCTAAGGCTGCGGGATTAACACTGATTATATATGCGTTTTTTTATGTATTATTTAAATTGCAGTCATATTTGATAAAATCATCTCATATTATGTATTTGTTTACTGCAAATGCAAGTGCAGGACTGTAGAGAGAGAAATAATTTCCTTGCTGTTTACGATGTTCTTCATTTTTGTCTTTTACACAGTCACCAGTTTGTACATTCAGTGTACTCTGTATAATCATAAGCAGATCAATGTTAATTGTTTCAATCTAAAGTTAGGGAGCCTAATTTGCCATCTGATGGTGGATTGATTTTGCCTGATTTTCAATTCTTTAAAATACCATTTTCTAAGAATAACTTTATATTCCAGATCCAGAGTACTTAATTCAAGTTCTGATCTGGTCATTTAATGGCTCTAGAACTCCACTGTTATACATGGCTACCAAAAACATAGCTTGTATATAATCTCCTTTTGGCTTCTAATCCTAACTTCCACTGTCTTTTACATCATTAATGCTTGATTTTTATTAAGGGAGGTTTGCTCAAAATACATCTTGTAAACCAAGATTCCACACAGTTGGTGTTAAGCTAGCAAAAATGCCTGACAGGATGGGGGTGTTCTGAGGCCTGATGTTGCAGGTGGAGGAACTATACAACACTGGAAGGCCATTATTTACAAAATAACACTCATTCTGGAGTGCATTATTCCACTTAGACAATGGGCTACCGGAAAAATTGTTTTGTATGAATTTTTTCTCTTTTATTTTTATATATATATATATATATATATATATATATATATATATATATATATATATATATATATATATGTGTGTGTGTATATATATATATATATATATATATATATATATATATATATATATATATATATATATGTGTATATGTATATATATATATATGTATATATATATATATATATATATATATATATATATATATATATATATTTATATATATATATATATATATATATATGTATATATATATATGTATATATATATATATATATATATATATATATATATATATATATATGTATATGTATATATATATATAGATATATATATATATATATATATATAGATATATGTATATATATTTATGTATTTGATGTAAAGGGGTCTTTATTACGAGGTCGAAATGTCATAATATTGAACACCTAAACATCGACCCGTATTCATCGAAATGCATTTACGCGAATCAATTAATACTTACAGTGCAAAGAAACACTTGCCCCAGAATTCAGTGTGACTAACCTAGCCTAAAACAAACCACCCATGTGGGGGGCTTCACCCCCCCCACTCCCCCCCTAACTAAATATACCAACTCCAAGTTCGGAATACAGCACAGAAAAGGGCAACACCGTGTGGTTGGCCAACTACATCTTTGCCCTGGAGGCATTCATCGAATCGTTTAAATGCGTTTTGATGAATACAGGTCGACCATCTGGTGTTTGATATTACAACATTTCAACATCGTAATATAGACCCGATGTAAAGTAGTTCCTCCACCTCATGTTTCAGACTCGCTGTAGTATATATAGTTGTTTTGGAAGAAGTATTTTATATCGAAAATATAAGTTATCTAAGTATTTAATGTCAAAACACTTTTCCTTCTTTTTTTAATTACTTTATCTCATTATTATTTCTCCTACTCTAAACATAAGCACTTCACACTCCTACTTTGGTATCTCCATCCCAATAAAATGACAGAAAACTGAATCTTCTGCTTCTGGAACTGCCTGTCCAAATATGTTGTGATAGTTCTTTTCATGTGTTCCCTAGTATGTTCAGCTTGTCAACAGTTGTAATAGCAATTTATGATACTTGCTTACTGGGGGTTGAAATGGTTTAAACCTGGGTAATACACATGAAATAGAATAAAACTGAGCATTTTCTCTTTTTTCGATGTTTTCTCTTATGGCATTTCTATTTAAATAGCTTGACAGTGAATAGAATACAATGTTGTTTAGTTACTGGAATATGACAGAGAATTATACTGATGTGGTATCACTAGGAAGGTGAGTAGAAAGGTGGTTATTTCTTCTGTTGTATGAATATCAGACAGAAATACAATGAGCAAAAGATATTTGGAAATGAAGCTTCAAACACTCCAGTATATGACAAGCTTGAATACTGCAGGGTTCCCTTTGAAAATCAGAATATAAATGATCACTGAGTAAGTAAATAATTTATTAAAAGATAAATACTTAAAAAGTGCAATTAAGAAATAGCCTTAGCAAGCAAGCATAAACATTTCATGCAGTTTGCCTTCAAGTTTTTAATGATAACTTACTGTATATTTTCTCATTCTGCTTTATTTACCCTTAACTGTAAGTACATTTTGGCAGTTACATTTCTATGGCAGAATTCAAACTAGGGCATTTGCCAACTTTAAATAGTATAGTACATAAGTACTCATTAACACTACCTTTTTGTTAAAAATTTCTGTAAACTTTACTCTGCCATAACTCAGCATGAGGCTGTACAGGGTGTATGCTTGCAGAACTGCCATGCTGATGTTATAAAACCTCTGTCCAGCAATTCAGACTATTGTATCAAAATGTTATCTTAACAGAAGATTATCCCTTTATTTTATTTGATCAACAGCAGTAACTAAGAACGATTAGTTCAATACAAGTTAAAACAAACCAAAAAAAAAAAAAAAAAGCAAAGGAGTTGCATTCATGGTATTGATAAGCTGTCGTGTCCATCACTACTTCTGTATTAGTGATCCTTTTGTAACATAACAATGATGGACCTCAGAGACACTAGAAGTGTCAGTCAATCATAATGTTCAGCAGGGTTCTACCTGTTCTGTCAGGTGAAAGAAAATTAGAGACTATCAGCCTAAAGGAGTTGATGTCAATACATTTCAGTACCGCATCCTTAAAACAGACAATATAAGGCAAAATATAATCTCATTACATTTTGATCTACAGTGGCTCTTGTTTATTAACTCTGGCCATTCGCTGACTTATATTCCAAGTATAACTACAAATTACTTTAATGACATTATGTCTGGGAATTCTTATATCAGTTTGTATTGATAATGCTGCAGTACCCTTTTAAAGGTTCTTAAACAAGTAATGGACATTATAAATATGTCTTTTCTGTCAGAAATGTTATATTCATTCAGAAAGAATGTGTTTTGTAGGCAATGAAAGATAATTTCAGTTCTCCAAGTTTAACGCAGGCATTTTTTTATTATTATTACCAATCATCAGACTGCCCCATAGCTGTACTGCTTTCACTTAATTGGTCCACCAATTCCATGAAGGGGTGAATGCCAAGCATCCCATCCCAGGGTTAGATGGCTGTGCACAACTCATTTGTTCTTACGTTAGGTACTTAATTACTCTATCTGTTATCCCTATAGTGTAATACTCCCACTAGGTACCAATGTGGTAAGGCAATAACTGCTCACGCCCATCTTCCCGTGCAACTTTGTCGGATGACGTAAAGCAGGCATTTTTAGAGCCAGTCTGTGAGATGCAGACTTGGGCTTAATAAGGCTTCCAGGGTGAACAGACTGAGGAAGGGTTCCTTATGCAAATGACAAATTACAACAGAAATGGGCATGCGCTGAACACAAAAAGAGGAATTTAAGATTATAACAAGATCTGCAAACATGGAAGTACATCACTGCAGGAATTGTATACAAGAGCAGCTCGATTAAACATGGCTAAAAAGACTAGATGTTCTTAAATCACAACAGTTCTCATAGACTGCTTAGGATTCTGCAGTCTGATAGTTAAGCTTAATGTGAGTAAGCCAAATGTAAATGTACTGCTGTCAGATTCAGTGTATTGTGGATTACTAGTTACTTGGAACAGCTATCTGCAGATGTTCTTCAAAATGACACTTTGTAGACTGGCGTGAATACTTTTTACCTACCAATGGACAAAGTTTGAATATACACAGTACCTCTAATCATACAAATGTAATGAAGCAAAAAGATTTATTTTCTTTATTTTAGAACAAAGTATGTTTCTGCATGTCATTATTGAAAGTCATGTTCTTTGTTGTTGGCCAAATGGAAAGCAAATCAGCTTATTTTATGCAAGACACATTTGATTCATGTGCACTGTACGAAACAGGCACAGTGTGAGGTTAATTGTTTTAAGTAGTAATTTTCTATTTGAGCTTAAAGACGATAGCTTAAATATTATGCATTTATTTTTGCATAGCAAACTAAAAAAACACAGATGCCTGTAGTGCACAATATATATATATATATATATATATATATATATATATATATAAAATATAATATATATAATTTAATATAAGCAATTTATATCAGGATTTTGGCTGGATTGTCTAGATTATTGTATTAGACTTTATTCATTTTGTGCATTAAATGGCTTTCATGATTGATTGGTTTACTATAATTTCATTATACATTTTACCACAAGTTTACCATAAAAAACAGTATTGTTAACTTAACATGGTAGCTAGTATTTGTATTTTGTGTGAAATTTTAACTTTATTCTCTATTTTAGTTTATTTTGAACTATGGGAATTTCATTTAATTTTACAAGTTGATGGAATGTAACAAACTGACCTTTTTTTGTCCATAACCTCATTACTGAAAATTAACAAGAGCAGATATAGCTACATCACTGTTAAACATAATGACGTATTCAACATGTAGAATTGAGATAGCAGCAGTTAGTGAAATGGCATGAGGTACACACAAACAAATGTTAATATAAATACCAAAAAGTTTGAATTAAATCTTATAGCCATCAGTTTGCTTATACTCCCAGATATAACTTAGTACCTGATCACTGTTAGAAACAAGGCAGCTTGCAAAATACAACCAGATTGCTTATGCAAAACTGAGACATAATGACCCATTGTGTTTAGGTTATGCCCCCATTGCATGAGTACATTTAGTTCTATTTTTATGCATGATACTTTGTGTTCCTTCTTGGAAACAAAGGTCTCTTATTGTTAAGAAGATTTTCAGTTCACACCCTGACTGTGACTCATATGATCTATGTTTGTTTACCAGCATGGATGCCACAGTGGGGGTGTGCAGGGGAGAATGTAAGTACCTAACTGTGGGATAGGGAGAGAGGTGAATCTGTCTCACCACTGTGATGACACATAAAGTGATAATGAGGGGTCGCACCCACAGTGAATGGGTATAATGTGCACATGCTGCCTACTGGTACATTGCACTACCCAGAGATGATATGTGTGGTGGCATGATTGCATTCTGCATTACACAATTAATATGTCTAGCTTGGATCCTGCAGTTCCCCAGTTTGGTGGCTTCTTTAACTCAAAGTTGAAGACCAAAAAAAAGCACTCTTCTGCTCAGAATCTGTAGCAGATTGATTGTGACAGATATGACAAGTGACTTGCTGTAGTTAAAATACCACACATGAATGATTTCAGCACTTCAACAATGATCAAAATACAGTATTAACATTCATTTCTGAATGCCGGCACTGCACTATCACTCCATCAGCAGCTACTGATTTTTGCCCCTAACACCTTATGTAAGGAACAGCTGCCCCCACTGCCCAGCTCTAGCTATGCCTCTCACAAAGGTGGAGTTCAGTAGACTTGCCACACAGACTAGGAGATCCATCGGGTTAGGAGGAGAGTCCACTGGGCACAGCAGACTGGCCTACTCCTAATATCCATCTTCGGTCACTCAGGGGAACAACTGGGATGATTTGACCTTTTAGCCAGGAATTGGATTGGCTGTAAAGCTCTTGCATAGGCTAAGAGGCTTGGCTACCATCCCAGTAGTGGATCAAATAGGTTAATGGAAAGAAGGAAGGGGAAACCATTGAACAAGACCCAGCAGATGGTGTGAATAATAAAATATGACAGTTTTCAATTCTTTCATAAATGAAAGAGGAGTGGGACTCTGTACCTCCTCTGGGAGACAAATCACCCACAAAGTGTTCCTTCTAGGATGATTTTCAATGCCATCAACTTTCTTCTCGATCTTCTGTTAGGACATTTGAACTTCTTCGATATTAATACAGTTAGCATCCAATGTTTTCTTCTGCTTGATGATTTCATTTTGCTGCTGAGCCAAAGCATCATTTATTTACTGTGCTGTGAATCATAGCTTATAGTGGTGTGCTGCATTAGCTGTAAGTCAGCTAATACATACTGCATTTTCAGGGAAAGAGTCTTTACTGTATTTCTAGTTTCTTTAATAAATTCTGAAGGTATATCTGCTTTGGAGGAAATGTTTCTGCCATACAGCCAGGTAAGCAAGCAAACAAAATCCCAAATCCTGATGTGGGTAGTCAAAAGGTTTATTAGAAGCACCAGTGGTGAACTAACTGTACCACATGCCTCCTCCCCCACACACATTTTTCGGACCATGCATAAATGCATCTGTTCTATTGGAGTTTGGATACACTTTCCTGATTATTTTAAATAATATTTGTTGTTTAATGCAGCAGCATTTGTTAGAGTATTTTTTAAATTTGTAGCTTTAAACACTTTTCCAGTAAACAATGAAACATGTACTAACCAACAATGACAAAAATGCCGATTTCAGAAAATTTCATCCATCAAAGGCAATTCAAATTACTGTCATTAAAATCCACCAATATCCGTACTCATCAATTACAGCCACTTTATTGACTGTGGATACATTACATGTCTGATTGTGACAAAAATGGCCACAGTAAAGATTTCCAGTTTACTTTACATAAATACATACTAGTCCTGTAAAACAAACACAAACAAATGACATTTTAACTTTATCACCTCATCAGGGTCATCCACTTGTATCCACAGACATCCCCCAAACCCAGCAATTACAAATGCATCGTTTTCCTCAACCTTCTCAGATGTCCGTGTCAAAATATTTATACCACTAACAATGACCAAAGTAACGTATATCACATTTGTTTCACACAAACACACAGTAGCCATATTAAAATATTCCAACTAAATCCACACATACATATGCAAGCTAGTCCTACAAAGCCACATTAAAGATTTAAAAATGATGATAAGTTCCAAAGGTACTTTCATCCACAGATACTCCCACCCCCACCAGAAGTTATAGCAACTTTGCTGACTGTACATATCTTATTGTTATAAGGAAGTAAACTACATGTACGTTATTGGAGCTTTGAATGAACTACTTGATATTGTAGAAAGATCATTAGCATCCCACCATAAGACCAAGCCATGTGTAGCACAATTTAAATAGAGAAAAATTATGATGAGAGTATAAGAAATATTAACCACTTAATTGTTAAGTCAACGTGTAAAATCTCTGCGGAAGCAAAGGTCATCTGAACAATTCCACATTAAAGAGATCTATTGGTAATGCAGATGCTGCAACAGGCAAACAACTTTGCATTTCAGTGCTTCATTTACAAATGCACAGCCTGCTGCCCTTGAAGAACAAATGGCCTATGGTGCATTATAGAAATGATGATATTGCCAGAGCATTTCATGAACTACATCAGTTATACAACAGGGAATGACTGGCAAAAACAGCCACATGTTCATAGGTAGTTACTAAACATGTACTCCAGGAGACTATTAAGGATCCTAGCATATATGCTCAATTGCCCCAAAGCGCTGTCTTGTGAAATGACTTGCTCAGAGTCACACAGTAGGTAAATTAAAGTGGAAAGGTTCAAATCTTGCACCCTTGCTACAGGAGCAGCTCTTTAATAAGTCAGCGGTTCAGTCTGTGCACTATCTGAAAGCAAGATTAACAGATTTAACTAAATGCACAAATCCTTTGCAATCCAGTCTGGTAGAGAAACCTATATCACAGTAATGTGCAACAAAGACTGCATAATGGATACTGAAGATCAAACAGTTCTGAGCCTCACTCCGTATAGTACAGACTAGATAACCTAATAAATGTAAACCCCCTTTGCACTAGCTTGAGGCTGTAGAGAAGGTATTGCACAAATGCATTACTTAAATGCATCATGTTTTGACTATATTGTACAATACAGGCCTATTAATGAATTAATTAATTATTTAGTGTAATGAATTGGGTCTGGTAAAGTACAGACACACTAAATCAGAACCACTAACTTTAACTGCAGTTTGTTTGCACAATGATTGTACTGTTTCCAAGATCATGGAACTTTTATGGCACTGATGTTTTCTGCTTACCTCCAAGGTTGAGTTATCAGAGATAGTATCTGTCTATCAGTCTGTCTATCTGTCTGTCTACCTATCTATTTAGAAGAGACAGTATGAAGGGGGTGAAGTGTTAGGATGCAGAATGTGAGAATGCTTAGGTTTATTTTCATCGCTGAAGTGAATATTTTGTGGTGATAACTTTATGAGTGTTGCTTGGTGCACCAATTGTTCGCAAGCTTTACATAAAGCCAAAAACCAACAGTGTTTTTGTCAGTTTTGCTTTCCTTGAAGTCCAGTGAGACAAGAGCTGACTATTTTAAGTAAGGCAGTTCAATGAACAAGGGTTTTGTGAAGGGTCTTCCTCACTTTAAAAATAAAACTGAAATGCCCTGTCACCTCAACCCTTGTAATTTAGTGTTTTTTTGTATTCTTTATCTGAAATAAAGCACTATAACTGGGTTGTACATAATTAACTTGCTTTTCATACTTGTTACTGTTGAAATTTGCTGTTAACACAGAGAACATATAATTATTTAACTATTAATTCTGTCTAATTCACAGAGGTTCGCTTATATAAAATTATTAAATGTAGGCAATTAGCATTTAGCTTTCCTTGATATGCATTTATCCTTCACTTTATTTTGTTGCCAATAAAATGACCATGCTGACTGAAGTGATTGGAGTCAGCTCTGTAGCAAAAGGACTGGCATATATTGCAGTCATGAGGCCAACCTGCCATTTTGAATTTTGGTTAATTACAACTTTGATGGATGGCTATCATCCAAAGTTAAGTCCACTTGTCACCAAATGATGAAGACACTCTGACATGGGAAAATTTTACATCCCAACACTGGTGACTAGTGTACCACCCAGGTATGTGACAAACAAGGGCTATGGTCATTGGATCCACTCCACTGCCACAGAAGGATCTGGTGGCTACCAGAGGGATGATTTCTCAAGTCACGCAACTGGTAGTCAAACCTGATTCATTAACAAATGTACCAAATGCAACCAGGCCCCAATAGCACAAAGGGCATATGTACAGCTGTCCTGGGTATGGACTACAGCCATACTCAGTCTAAAGCTACACAGTAACATTTATAGAGCTGAGAGTTTGGCCTAGTTTGCAAGGTCCCTTTCTCACAGTTCACCTTGTGAACTGCAGTGTCTTCCATTACCCCTTATTTGTGTAACTGCCTTTCAAACAATGTTCACACACACACACACACACACAAAATTCCCAGCAATTTTCCAGTTTCCCACAGCTTTCTTCCTAGTATAGTAGTACTGCCATCATTCTATATATGGTTAGAGACCAAGCAAACCAGCTTACATGACCACTCTTAATTTTGCCAAGTGTAAATTGTAAAAATTAATATCTCACTGGAAGCATGCTTAACTGATTTGGTTAGTTACTGGCAGACGCCAAAACTTAAAAACCTAGAGCACTAAATAATACCATCTTCTCATAACTTGTGTCTTTTGGCTTTTCCCAGTTAGGGGTCGCAACAGCGGAACTCCGGTCCGCTAATGATTGGCAGTAGATGTTTACGTGCCAAGTTGCCAGCTCTGACGCACAACCTTCAGCGAAGGTACACCCATTCACACGTCTCCACACAGAAGATGCTCTAGCTGAGAATCAAACAGGACAACGTCATACTGTGAGGCGATAACGCTACCGCAGCACCACCACCAACTATGAATAAATAAATATGAACCACATGATCTTTAATGTGAACAAGTAAAAACTTTTCTTAAACAATAAAGACAGTGGTGATACAAATTAAATGTGTAGAGGTCATGGCAGTACACAAGGAATATAACTGTAGTCAGTTGTACAAGGAAAATATTTATAGAAAGCCCTTTGATTAAGCTAAATGAAGCTGCCTCTAACTGAAGATATATTTATTAAGTGCTTAATTAACTGTTTGCATTTCATGAGATTCCCCATTGAAGTACACTGTAATCTCATTTTTATATCCCTGTTTGCTGACACAGAAAAAACAAGAGGTTGCATTTACACTTCACTTACAGGTTTTCTGTACTTTTTCTTTTATCTCCATTTTTCTATCCCAGAGGAAGATCACGAGTTATACACATTTTTTTGATAAATGAAATACACATATTGCATATTAAACAGAGTTCAAATATACTTTACAAAGTTGCCAGCAGTTTGAAATAAGAAAAAAAAGAATAAATTGCATTCTTAAATCTATTTTTGTATCTGGTACCACAGCAGCATAACAAAGTTAGTTGCAGACAGAGAATTTTATCTGTTGCAAATAAGTCAGAAGCACTGAGTCCTGAAATAAACCTGCAATTGAAGAATTTTAGATATAGGGCAAGGCTTAGCGGAGTCTTTGAGTGGATAAACACTATTACATGAGTACCACTTGCAAACTAACCAACGTGCTGCATATGCATGCAACCAAAAACAAAAAGTAAGGAGACACAGTTAAGACGATATCCAGAAAATTCTAAACCTTCACTTATAACAGAAATGAGTTTCTGAAGTAGTGTGCAAAGCAGATGTTCGCAACACTGGTTTTAAATTTGGTAATATTTTGACATTTTGAAGGAGCTGATATGTGACAATACAGGATTAAAATGAAGAAATGGAATATTGTATATTTGTGGTTACTGCAATCAAAATCAGGGATGTACATCTATCTGGTGATTATTTTTAAGAGTGTTCTATGGAGTAGAAGACCCTTTGGAGTTTAATTGTTTCTATACTTAACCAATGTAAGGAATGACAAATACAACTTATTTCATATAGCTGTACACGGGAGTCCTCCATAACTGTATGCAACACACATTTGCCTTATCAATAACCTGTACAATATCAAAAGGATTTCTGCCCTTTATATGCACATCAAAACAAAGTCTTGCCTTACCCACAACTCTTAAACCTTCAACTCCCCTAAAATGACAGTTTACTTTCCTTCTGCATTTAGAAAAGGTTTATTTGGCAAATGTGTCCAGATCATGGTGGTGGGGTGTTCACGTGTTTCCTGAAGAACAATGTGAAATGGTCATTCGGCTGCAGTGCATTGTTTTAATTCTAACTTCCAAGTTGCACTGTCTTTATAGGTAGAGTTCCATTGTTAGAGACACATGGAGTGTATGGGAGTTCCACACAAAAGCAATGTTGAGATGGTAAGACTGTTAGTATTTGTTAGGGTGCAAATGGTGGATATCAGTTTTTATATTTTTGTGTATTCTTAGTATTGTTCTGTGCTTTTACTTTCAGCAGCAGCTATTTGACTGACATTGTTTGTAACATTTAAAGCTTCTCACATTTAATGTAGGATCATGCCAAAATAGTCTGAGAACCCCCCCCCCACCTCCACTCCCACCCCTACCACTTTAGAGAGCCTGAAGAAGATGATGCCTCTAGTTATTTAGGATCATAGGAAGTTACTAGGCTATTGACCCTGAGGCCTTTATAAGCCTAGCCAAGAGTTTAGCCCTGCTATTTTGTCCCTAGTAGCTAAAACTGGTGTCTCTGTCTCAGTTAACCTTCCATATTTTAAACTGGTTTTCCAGGTAAGGGTAGGTTCATAGGTTCATATGTGTTTACAAGCCTAGCAATCACAAGGGCCTTTTTAAGCCTAGCCATACATCTCAAATCTCTGACAAATTCTGATACCGTTGATAAGTGTAAGAATGGGCCTGGGAGATAAATCATTTACAGGTTACCTGTGTCCATTAGAGATACAGGTGCCAAACCAGGGATGAATTTCCAGATTCCCATCCAAATTGTCCAACTTGCACTTGAATTGGGTTAGGAAGGGACTCTGCTTCATATGGATGGGGAGCCTGTTCCATAGACAGGGTAGTCTCTGGGATACATACCATCTCTCCAGCAGGTCCTAGTTATATCACAGGTAAGGTTTAAGTCTTTAGAATGGGCAATTCTAGTGCTGTTTGTTTTGTGGATATGCAGGAAGTCCATCAGAGTGGGATCTTGACAATGCCCTGTATGCCAGGCATAGATCTCCCCTCAAAAGCCTGCAGGAGACAGAATACAGGGATAGGGCCTTGAGGCGGTTTTGCATAGGACATGTTCATACTTCTCAACCTCTTAGTGCAAGAAATCTGGACAAAGCCTAAAATTTTGGGCGAGACAAAGTGTCAAACATAGGGACAGATTTTAAATATTGCTCTCATAAACTTAGAAAGTTGCTAGAATGACAGGTTTTGAATTAGCATGCATTTTCCAAATGATATAAAGTCTGCAACTCAAATGAATGTCATTACTTAGTGACTTCAGTCCTCAGTGATTTGCCAGGAAAACCACAGATTTTATGAGGAACAGACTAAAAATATGAGGCAAAAATCTAGACATTCTCTAAAAATCTCTACAGTTGAGAGGTATGGACATATTATTTATACTCTGCATTCTTTCAGTGGCGAACCTCTGTGGACATTCCAATTGTTGGATATGCCTGGTTAGGTACATACCAAACGAGGCATTGTACTCAATGATAGGTCTGATGAATGCAGAATACAGTGAAACAATGACTTCCTTGGACTTAGATGTCATACCTTTGTTTATAAGTTGAACAACACAGAATGATTTCTTCACCATTGAAGACACATGATGATCAAAGGCTAGATTACTATCTATGTGTGTCTCTAAGTTCCTGACTACTGGGTCATCTCTAAGGGATGTGTTGTCAATATGATAATTACCAGGGATGGATGACTTCTGAAAGGATACTATTATGCATTTCTTCACATTCAGTTTCAGTCCATGGCTCTGACACCAGTTGTTTGCATGTGTCAGCCCCTTCTAGAGAACATTTGTGTCACTGTGAGATTCAGTGACAGCTCCTAATTTGCAATCATATGCAAATTTACTCAGCCAGAGACCACTGACATTGGCCTTGACTTCTGAGAAGTAAATACCAAAAAGGAGCAGTCCAAGAACTGATCCCTGAGGGGCTTCACTTGTGAATGGCCTCTTTGTAGAGGTAGACTCCACAATTCTAACTTCCTGGGTCCTGACTGTGAGCCAGTTGGCTATCCACAGGGTGACATACAAGTGTGTACCTAACCTCTTGAGGTTGTCAACAATGCCCGAGTGGGGTATTGTGTCAAATGCCTTGGCCAGGTCAAGGTAGGCAGTGTGAACAATTTTGCCCTCATCCATTGCTTTGATGACCTTCTCAAAGAAGTCCACCAGGTTGAGTAGGCATGATCTGCCCTTAACAAAACCAAACTGGGTTGGGTCCAGTGTCAGGAGGTTAATATATGTCTGTTAATCATCTCCATGATAATTATTTTCATGGCTTTACATATAAGACTAGTGAAACTTATGGGATACTAGTTTCCAGGGTCTGTAGATGGCCCATCTTTATGAAAGGGATGACTGTTGCTTTTCTCCATTCATGAGGCATGAAGCCTGTTTGAAGGCTACAGTTAAATAGCAATTCCAAAGGCCCTGATAGGTTATATTTCATACTATTTAGAAGGCATCCTGGGATATTGTCTGAGCCCATTAATGCAGTGTTCTTGTTCTTAGAGAGAGCATTAAGGACCTGTCCCCTAGTAATAGTAGGGGGTTATATTTCATGCTATTTAGAAGGCATCCTGGGATATTGTCTGAGCCCACTGATGCAGTGTTCTTGTTCTTAGAGAGAGCATTAAGGACCTGTTCCCTAGTAATAGTAGTGGGAGTTATATTAGATGGTATTTCCTGAAGAAAGCTTGAGGGGGAGAGAGGGGTAAAACTGGAGCTGAATTTAGCAGCCAGGAGGTTTGCTATATCTTCTGGCTCAGTTTAGGTGGCTCCATTTACGATGAGCTTTGCACACAATTGTGTATCGCCTTTGAGGTTGCGGCCATAGCTAAAGAATGTTCTGTGGTTGTCCTTGGCCTGGTAAGCCAAACACCTCAAATTTGGCTTTGGTAGACTTTGTCTTCTGAGTTGCTTGTTTAGCAGTTTGGTTAAACATGATTAAATAAATATTTATATGTGTGAACAATCAATAAGTTTAACTGAGAAACCTGTTTGCAATAAATTATATATCAGACCACAGTCTGCATGGAACAAATATCAGCCAGCTCTGCAGTGGAATGACACTAATGGGACCAGCTACAGATTGTATTTAATTATTTAATTATTCCGTCTGATAAATATATGTCTTTACTGATAAAAATTACATGAAAAAAATTAAAAAGAGTGAGAAAGTTTTCCATATTAGCATTAAACAGTACAAGCTTCACTTGAAAACAATTTTGCTGTATTTGTTACAATGTTTAAAAAAATCACAAAGGAGCCTGCACTTTATAGTAGTAGATGTAAGTTGTTATTACCTTGATATTATATTATGTGTTTTAATTAATCATAAAGAATACAGCATATGCAGATGCAGCTAGTTAAAATATTCATTTTATTAAGAATCAATAAAGTCCTTCCAAAATGTACAGATTTGATTTACATTAAGAATCCTGCTTTCACACTTGTTTTCTTGGCTGCAAAGACCACAAGGTAAATATTTTTTCCTACCATACATAGCCTTGTGCTCAGTTGGTCATTTGATTCTACCACATGGGTTAAAAACCGGGGCATGATTTCAATGGAAAAAGTGTAAAGAGACATTTTCCTGTGTGGAAATTATAATCTGTTTTATATCGATCTGTTCTCCAATAAAATTGTTCTTACGCCCTCTTACTAAGATTTAATTATCAGACACGTCATCTATTCACTTAGGAAAAAGCAATAAAATTTTTTTTTATGTTTTTCCCTCAGTTGTTATAAAAACGGAAGCTATATCTGAGCTCTGTATGTTTTCATTCTCTTGACCTCTGGTTTGGTAACGTTAGTATCTTAAAAGTACCTTCCTGGATCAGACAGGAACTAGATGGCCTGATTTAGTTAAATTAAAAGACATTATCACCTATATTTGGAGATAGAAGTCTTTCTTTTCATGATTAACGTTGGTTGGCAAGCATTGTTCTAACTTGGAAGACATGATAATAACTTTGAAATAGGACAAAAAGTAATTTGGAACCATTTTACTGTTTATTATAGTCATTTTAGTTTGTATTTTATTAAGACAAATACATTGTTGTTTATGTCTGTTATTTATTTAGAGAATGGCATTCCAGGATCCACTTTCCAAACAACTTGCTCTCGGTGGAAGTGACTTACTCCAGTATAAGTCCTATCTAGAGAGCACGTTTACACCACAGTAAGTCACTTACCATGAACAAGTCTTTTGGAATCAGGGCAGGCTTACACCAGAGTCAGTAACTTACACCAAGAGCAAATATTTTAGAATCAGACCCCACTTGAGGAGCATAAGCTTCAGAGATCAACTACAAGATCATAAAGCAAAATATAGAATTTAGGGATTATTATAAAGAATGAACAATCAGGATTAATATAAAAGTGGCAACAAAGGCAAACCAGATACTATTGCTCACATACATGGGTGAGGATTTTAGAGATAGGAGGGTGATGCTGTTCCTCTATATGGCCTTTGTTAGATCACACTTGGAATGAGGCCTTACAGGAGAACAGGGTCACACTGCTGTGTAAGATACAGGGAAAGGTAACCGGGTAGTGATGGGAAAAGCCAATGCAGTATGGAGACAGATACAATAAATTTGTTTAATTTTTACTACAAAAGAGGTGAAACATAGGCATACCTTTAGTATATCAGACATTCATAAACAAGTGTGTTGGGATTAGTGCAGTTGGACAGAACAAGGTGGTAGAAGAAGAATTGATTCCAGTGTCAGGGAACCAAGTTCATCCTGAATAACAAGAATCTTTTTCATGTTAAATATGACAAACAAGTGGACAGATTGCAGGAATGTGGTGTAGAAACTATGACAGATGGGGCATTTTAAAAAAAAGCTTGTGATTCCTCATAGTTGTCCTAGGCAATTTTAACTCTTTATTACACTATATAGACTGACAACAACTTTCTGTAAATATTTTTTATTGTGATAGTGCAGTATTTAGAATTATTGCTTTGCAGCACTTTGTTCCTTTGTTTACTTCTTGGTTTGAGTCCTTTTTCCTAGAAGTCACTGTGTGATAACTGGGTCTTCATGAACTTTTGTGGTAGTTTGACTTCTTCTCAAATCCCAAAGACAATACAGGTGATCACACTGGTAATCTTCTAAATTGTTTGTATTCTTTGTATATATATATATATATATATATATATATATATATGTGTGTGTGTATGTGTGTGTGTGTGTGTGTGTGTGTGTGTGTGTGTGTGTGTGTGTGTGCATGCACAGTGTTATTATGTGTGTCTGACTGTGTGTGTGTGTGTGTGTGTGTGTGTGTGTGTGTGTGTGTGTGTGTGTGTGTGTGTGTATGTGTAGTGAAGCACTTTTCTCTTGCACCATAGCCAAATCATGGAACTCCCTCCCACCCAGAATTATCTCCGTACCATCATGCACCCACTTCAAAACTTTACTAAAAGCACACCTAAAAACATGATGGCTATGCCCTTGCAACTCCCACTCTAATATCACCCACCCCATCGACCCTCTACCTTTCTTTCCACCCCACTAACTACCTTGATTATAGCAAGCTCAGATGCTCATAAGCCTACTACTTATTATACAGCAGGAACTTCTTATTGTAACAATTGTTAATGTCTGTTATGTACTTCACAGATGATAAAGATTCTAGTTGTCTACTGAAGTACTATGTTTGCAATTGTTAATCACTATGTTAATCAAATTGTTAATTGCTATGTAAATCCAATGTAACTACTGTCTGTATATTTTAACTGTGGAGCTTTTCTCCCCGGGCCTCCACTGAAAATGGACCTACGTCCAGTTGGACACTCCCGGTCAACAAATGTAAATAAATAAATAAGTGTGTGTGTGTGTGTGTGTGTGTATGCTTCTGTGTGTCTTGTGTCTGTGTGTGCCTGCAGTGTGATTATATGTATCTGACTGTGTCTGTTTCTGTGTGTGTGTCTGCATGCATACACAGTGTGAGTATATGTGTCTGACTGGGTTTACTTGAGTAGACCAAAAATCCATTTATTCAGACGACAACACCAAAACCTTACTTTAATGAATGTTCATATCACTGGAATTTTAATCTAGGATACAAGGTAGCTGGCCAACATGAGGAAATTTGCCCTTTTCCCCGCTATAGTGTGATCTTGGAGTTGGTATATTTAGTTAGGGGGGGTGTGGGGGGCAAAGCCCTCCACTTGAGTGGGTTTGACATGCTTCAGTGTGTTTATTTTTTAAAGATGACCAACTGCTTCCTTTCCCAGATTAAAATTCCAGTGATGTGAGCATTCATTAAAGGAAGGTTTCAGTGTTGTTGTCTCGGTTAAGCAAAATTCAATTAACTGGAATTTCAGTCTATTCAAGTAGACCCGTATGACTGTATCTGTTTCTCTGTATGTGCCTCTGTGCATTTGCTTGTACCGGAGTGGCATTCCATCTGGGACTGGTGAGTGCCCTTTGACCATTGTTTGCTTGGACAGACTCAAGGACCTCACAACTCTGAAGAGAGCAAAGTGGATATCAGAAAATGGTGGTCAGTGGGACAGGTCCCATGCTGTACTTCTTCAGAACGTATTTGTAAACATTATGGTCTGAGAGGTGGGGAAACATGAATATTGTCCTGTGATTTGGTATATGTGTGTGGGGTTTTCAAAATGAATTTGTTGCATATTTAAGAAAAATTCATACTGAGTAATTTGACAAAAATGTTAGGGGATGCAAATGGATGTAAAAAAAAATATTCTTTTGAGTTTGGGCACAAGATCTGAATTGCTTAGACAAATTATGGCCTAACACGGTTTAATACTGTTTGCTAGCAAAAAAGCAATTATTAGAAAACAGAAATCAAAATCTAAACCAACTGTAATTGAAGTACTAACTTTTGTAAAGGAAATAAAAGCAGATGGAATCTTTAGAAAAGGAATCAGGCAAATTACACAGAAATAAATGGACTTTGTATAGAATAATGGCTTAAGGGAAATGCAGGAACTGAAAAATGTATGTAATGTGATGAAGTGAATGATAATTATTAAAAAGAAAACGTGCACTGTCTGAGAATAATGAAAAGGTCACTATGGTTTGTTTGCTTTTCTTTTATGTGAGTACCTATCCAGCTGAATAAATTGTAACTTAATAAAATATTAAAAAAAAGATAATTCTATTTCTGGAAGAGGCTGCCTTAACTATTAAGTAGACTCCTTTCTTAGCGGCCGTTAAAACCTGTCTGGATTACTGGATGAGTGATCAAATATTTTCACTGGGAAAGTGTAACGAATGTCTTCTTAAAGCAGAACATTGTTAGTTTGCCACAGTATTCGGTGATGTAGCTGAACTTCTCAATGGCCTCCTTCGCCTGAAGCTTAGTAAAACCGTATGAACCTATGGATTTATGAATAAATGAATTATGTTTTCTAGTTTTGCCAACTTAGAATGTGCAGGCGTAACTGTCGAATTGTTTCTGACAGATATTACCAGTAGATGGGAAGTTATTGTACCCAACTATTATCAAGTTTTGTTAATCTTCGAAAAAGCATTATACAACACAAACTCTACACACAGAAGTACATGTAGGGAAAATTTAGAATTCTTATAATAATTTTCCAGGAAAACATGAGAAATGGAAATCAGTACAATAAGTCAAAAATATCTGGTCAGAAAGTTTTATTACTATTAAGATGGACTCTCCAAATAATGCCATGTATTGCAGAATATATTTGAACAGTAAAGCACACTCACTGTATAGTTTCATGCTGTGTTCAAATGAAAATCATCCAGTGGTGTTCACATTGGCTTTAGGTGATGGTTACTGCTGATGTGACATCCTGACCCCATGTCCAAAATGGGAAAATGGGATTAATGCTAATGCAGAAGCTGTTATTGTTCAGTATCGGGGCAATGTGCATTTCTTTCTGTAATGCAAACCCCCAGCTGCTACCCAAGGTATTTCACAAGTGTATCAACACATTCCTCATGGGTATATAATAATCAGGCCATTAGTGTTTTACAGCCTTTCCCAGAAAATTTTAAACTGATCGCAAGGCTAGACATATAAACTGTGCAACTGGGTTCAGCAAATATTAGATCTGTGATTAGAATAGAGCTAAGAATGTTCTTCTTGATGGTAAAAGAGAAAAAAAAATGTTGAAATAGCTTAATGGAGGTCATAAACATAACATTTAGTTTTTAGACTGTTTAGTTTTTTTGATTATTTTTGTATCAGAGTTAAGGGAGTGCCTAACTAATTCCTTTTTAAATTCAATGTGTCTCTTCAAAATACTACAAACTATAAGGTTATTTGGTTGATTTTTTTAACTTTTTTAAATACCTTTGGTGTAGACAAGATAGCTTTTTTGGATGTGTTGTTAGAAATAATATTAATCATAATATTCACACATCTAAAATTTATAGAAAACTAACCTATTCTAATGCCTTATTACACTATACTAGTGCTCATCCATTTACTCAAAAGAGGGCAATGATCAAGCGCCAATTGGTCTGAGCAGCACAGGTGATAACACTAGATGGTGACTTTTAAGGAAGAATGCTGTAACCTTAAGGGTACGTTTATGAAGATGGGTTATCCATTTACTCTAGCTGAGGAACTTATCATAGAAGTTAGCCATTAAAGGAGTACAGGGCATTTTGCTCCACTATTAGGCATAAGGGAACAACATATAAACCCTAAGAGTCATCCCATGGATGGGATGAGGTCTGGAGTAAAACAATCCTTTTTCTCTAATGCTTTCATCTCAGTATATAACTTTGCAAGTAACATAGTCAGGTGGGTGTTAAATAAAAATTGGATTCTTATAAGAGAGGATAATAACATAAGGGAAAATTGGGTAATGGACTCCTTTTTATCTATAAAAAGGTAGGAATTTTAAAATCTATTTTTGAAAGGAATCATACTATTTTTTGGGGGGGGGGCAATGTGGTGTTAAAAATGTAGAAGATGTAATTATTGTAAGTTTTTGTTGGAGGGTGATAGATTTGATGTCCGGGGGAAACTTTTGTTATTAGAGGTAAGTTTGATTATGATAGTTCTGGGTTGGTTTATTTGTCTCTTTGCCAGTCTTGCCAATGCTTCTATGTGGGTAAGATAGAGAAGAGGCTCCGTGAGCATATTTATGAGCACATTTATGAAATACGTAAGCAGAAAAATACTAATGCCCTATTTAAACACATAAAATAGCATATTAAGCATTCTTTTAAATTTACAGAGTTAGAAAAAGTTTTGCATATCCCACATGGTGGACCCTCTGGTTTAACTCCTACAACTGGTCAGGGCTCAGTGAGCATGTCACAATGGCTCCATTGTTAAAGTTAAAGGCATTAAGGAGGTGATATTAACTTGTTTTATTTTTGTGCTTCATGTGTTTATAGTGGGTAAGATACCATGTACTTTAACTTATTATATTGGCAATTTTTGATAGATTTTATTGATTCAGTTTTTATATTGGGCTATGTCACTTTAAATATATTATACTGTTTATGTAATGGATTATATCACATGATTTTTAAACTATTTTAAGTGGTGATTTTATTGAATATATTTATCTGATGAAGTTTTGTAATTCACATAATGAAAGCACTTATCTTAACTGTGTTGATTTGATTAAAGTTTATCCTGCTGGAGATTTCCGAAGCTCTTGGGAGCATTTATGGGTTTGGTTTTCCTTACTTTATGCCAGGACTATATAAGTCTTGTACATGGCATAAAATGTCTGCATTGACATAGCTGTAGCATGTGTGATTTTTTTTGAATATCTTGATTTAAGCAGATGCCAGGTGCCGAATGCTGAATCCCCAAACTCTGATACAATGTTAATTTTGTTGTATCAAATAAAATTTTACTTTGGAAATAGCCTCTTTTAAATGTAAAATTCATACAACAGCCAAACTGCTATAGTAATATTCATTGCTATACTGTCCTTTATTGAGTACATCTACTACTTCATTTACTTGTTGTAATAGTGATTTTTGCTGTCATTTGCTGTTAAAGTTGAATTCTTTCTTGTTTGGTAAAGATTGAGCCTGAAAAGTGACTTCTGACCATTATATCAACTCAGTTAGCAAATATAAAAATAACATAACTGAAATAAATAAAACTTGAGAAAAGGTCAACATATGAATAAAGAGCTGACATAATGGTTAAGGTGTTAACCCCACAGATAAAAGGTACAGGGTTTGATTCTCACCTTTGAGGGGAATTGACTAGTCTTAAAATGGCCCCTGCACTGGCACAGTAAGCAAGGAGCCTCAATCCTCACCACTGGCATAAGTGAGGGACATGCACACTGGGAGGATGGCAAGTACACACACAGTAAAGTACAATTTCCCTTAAGAGCACACAGAGATCACAGTTAGTCTGGGCTGGCTTCTGCCTCTTTCTCCAGATCCCCAGTAAAACTCTCCAATGCCACAGCTATAGGGTTAAGATCTCAGCCGAGTAGTCAAGCCAAAACCTCCAGCACCCTCTCTGTCCAACCAGTGCTTTGCATCCCTGCCCAAGTAGTTGATACACACACACACACACACACACACACACACACACACACACACACACACACACACACACACACTCTTTGAGATTTGATTTATATACAAACACACAGATGCTCCTGGAGAAGGCTGGCACATGTTTACTAGCTATGTCCCCTTTTGCCTAGACTATAAGGTAGTTATCACTGCCACCAACCAGTACTTATAAGCTACTATAAAGGCCCTTACAAAGGGTGACCAATCCTACTGTGTAATGTTACTATTATCCAAATGGTAAGTGTGACGAAGACCAAGGCTATTTAGGTGTGGCCAGTGCAGTGTCAACAAATACATTTGCAAGTACTCTTAAGAGCTTAAATATATCTAAACAAACCAGCCACAATTTAAAGATTTAAATATGTTTAAATTTAATAATAAATAATAAAAGAACAAGACAATAGTCAAGCAACACAGTAACTACAGATTTCAGAATCACAGGAAATATTTCAAAACAACATTGCAAGACAGTCTCAAATAAATACAGAAAACATCTAAACTAATCTTTACTATATTCATATCTATATCTAAGATAAATTGCTGTACCCTAGTTACTTACTAATAGCAAGGCAAGTGCTGCTGAGAGGATGTTTCCAGGTCCAAGACAAGATACAAAATGCATAGTCTTTCTCTGAGAGAGTCCTTAAATTAATAATCGACATTACTGCTGGGTTAGCTCAGATGACATCACTCTGTCACCTGACTTCAGTTCCCAGGCTAAATAGATGCTTAGAATTTAACACCTCTGTGTCAAAAATACATATCTCTCAGAAGTGTGCAGCTGCTAGTAAGCCATAGAGCAATAAAAACACTTTTACATTTGAAACCTAGTAATTATTTCTGTTTCAAGACAATAGGAAAACTCTAGCGATATGCATTGTGTCTGCTTGCTGCTTTGAAACTGAGATAACACAATCATAAAACATTTTACTTTTCAAGTTATTTTCTTGAAGTTTTGCAAGTTAACTCTGTATGTTTCAGCTTTTACTAGTAAAACATACATTTGCACAGATATATAGTTTATATATATGTCTGTTCTTTTCCAGTAGGGTACACTGTGGTTACATACTTGAAACTCAGTGCATAACATACAGTTCTGTATAAATCATAGTAATATTCACAAGTGACATCAAATTATTTACAAATATCCAGCTAGCTGGGCTGGCAGCATCACAGTTGGTTAGGCTGATGGGCCTGTAATTACCTGGGTTTGTAGAGGTGCCACTCTCATGAAGATGAGTCACAGTGCCTGCAGACATCAGCAGCAAGCCCTCTGGCTAAGCCGAGGTTGAACAGTTTAAACATAATTTGGCACTGATGAAAATGCAGCCTGGTATGCTATCTGGTCCCACAGAAACATTATCTTTAGCACTTGACAGGAATTCTAAAACTTGATCCAAGGTAATTGCAACAGCAATTAAATTTTCGAAGATATTGGACATAACTGAGTAGTTGGGTAAAGTTATCACTAAATCTGTCTGCTAATATATTGGCTATATCCTTAGGGTTGGAATGTGTGATGTTATTATGGATGAGCTCAATGCACTGTTGAACATTATTATTTGCAGTTTCCTTTGGTATCTGTAACAAGTTCTTACTCTGCTTTCCAACCTTCAGTTGAAATTTTGTAACTGCTGTGAAAGTAAAATCTTCATGGAGCGGACATGCCACCATTGATGATCACTTATTGCCAATACTGCCGATACTGATGAAAGCTAATTTCATTTGTTTTACTTTTCTGATACTGAGTAAAATGTTGTTTTTAGTCCTAGGTTTGATATAATATCACAAGATCTTAGAAGTTTAAGTAGTTGTAAGTAGATAGTGAGCTTTACTTTGTTATAACCATAAGGAGAAGCACTGAAAAACACACAGAAGAACAGGTACAGTTTTTATCTTGAGCATTTTTCTGTTACAATAGTATCTTGAATGTTTTCCAATGTAAAAAAGCAGCACAGTGTACATTTCATTAAAACTTGTAGTTTAACTTTCTCAGCTGACACCCATGAGATGAAGACAATTATTGGAAGATCTAATTGGAAGTTGTTTTCAGGAATGATGATCTGGTGAATGCATTAAGGAAAGAAACCAAACATTTTTTTATAAGCAAATGGGAATAAATTTGAGCAGTCTTGTGCAAAATTTAGTGGACCCCATTAATATGCCTAAAAGAAAAGGTACTTTCAAATGATAGGCATACAATACATGTTGCTTAATTGATTGTTTTCCATATACTGACATTCTAAGCTGCAGAAAAATAATTAAGGTTTAGGGCATTACAACTGAAATCTGCTAATCTTCTGTATTTAACTAAATATTTTTTCTGAAACCACACAAAAGACCAGTGAAAACAGCTCTACTTTCCAAAATAAGAATTTAATAAAAACCTTTTAGTTGTCTCTCCTCTCCTAACGCCTCGACTGCAAGCCTTTACAGAGTAAAAAAGTGAAGCTCACTCACACAGTCCTTTTATACAGCTGCCATATCAATTAACAATTCATTACATAATAAAATCAGTTCCTAATTGTTAAGCTAACAATTAACCCATGAAATTCTGCCAAGTGCACTCTTTATTCATTCCTAAAGGCTGCAAAGTTTCATATTTCATTATTAAAATTGTTTCCTTTCTTCTTAAAATCTTTTTCAATACATTTTCATCTCCATGTCTGTTGTTTACTTGTTCCAGAATTGTGACTTTCATATTGTCTATTATACCCCCATGTTCTGAATGAAAATGTTCTGCCACTGGACTGCTCATCTTCCTGTTTTTAACATCTCTAACATGTTCTTTTAATCTCTCAGCCAGACTTCTTTTCAAGTAGGCAAAAAAAATTCAAGCTAAAATATGTAGGAAGTTCGAACAAATGAGTAGGATGGTACATGCTACTAGCTGCCACCCAGAACATACATTGAAATCTATCCCATATGGGGAAATGTTAAGAGTCAAAAGGCTATGTACCAATGTTAGGGAAGCAGAAGTAGAGTGTGACAAGGTTTGCAATAAATTCATGGAGAGAGGTTATGACCCAAATCAAGTGAAACTAAGTTATAATAAAGTATTTGGAAAAAGTAGCAAAAAACAAGATTATGGGAACAAGGATAAAAATAGTCAGCATGTAGTTACAAATTACAAGGGAGAATGTTCAAAAATGTTTTTGTCACAAAATATACTATTTTTCTAAAGTATTTAATGAAATGATAAAAAATAGTTGGAACAAGACAAGAAGGGAGGTACCTTCTTTGGTGAATGTTGAGCTTACTATTTCTTCCCAGAGAGGGAGAAGTTTGAAAGATTTTTTAGTAAGAGGCAGGTTTGAGAGACCAACACAGAAGCTAGCATGTGCAATAACAAGGAAGGAACTTTCCCTGTGGAAAGTGTGCAATATGCCCTTACATAATCAGAGAAGCTGAAGATATTAAGGGGAAAAGTTTTAATACTATAGGAACATTTAACTGCACTAGCAGGGGAATTATATATCTTATAAAATGTTTTTGTGGCAAAGGCTATAATGGGGAGACTAAAAGAAGTCTGGCTGAGAGAATAAAAGAACATGTTAGAGATGTTAAAAACAGGAAGATGAGCAGTCCAGTGGCAGAACATTTTCATTCAGAACATGGGGGTATAATAGACAATATGAAAGTCACAATTCTGGAACAAGTAAACAACAGACATGGAGATAAAAATGTATTGAAAAAGATTTTAAGAAGAAAGGAAGCAATTTTAATAATGAAATATGAAACTTTGCAGCCTTTAGGAATGAATAAAGAGTGCAATTGGCAGAATTTCATGGGTTAATTGTTAGCTTAACAATTAGGAACTGATTTTATTATGTAATGAATTGTTAATTGATATGGCAGCTGTATAAAAGGACTGTGTGAGTGAGCTTCACTTTTTTACTCTGTAAAGGCTTGCAGCCGAGGCGCTAGGAGAGGAGAGACAACTAAAAGGTTTTTATTAAATTCTTATTTTGGAAAGTAGAGCTGTTTTCACTGGTCTTTTGTGTGGTTTCAGAATAAATATTTTTTCTGTTGCCTTTTATTTTGGAAAAACTACCAAGAGATTAATATTAAGAATCTATGAACGTTGTTTGCCACTAGGCAGATAAACAAAAATAGTGCCCATTGCAAATACAGTTTGATCTGTAGTAACTTCAAGACGTTTATGTTATGTGTTATTAAACAAGTTAGTATACGGGTGAGCGGTGGTGACTTCAAGATTTATTTAGAGCATGGAAAGATTTTCTGGCATATATATTCCCAAACTAATGTATTTCCAGACTTGAATGAGCATATCAACATTAAATGTTTTCTGAATTTGAGCCCTGCTTTATGATGTAAAAGTTTGGGACTTATAATATTATTGTAAAGAAATTCGGTATATGAAGGGACTGGATTCTGTGTATCACATGACTATAGACAGATTACAAAATCTCAGTATGCTGCAGTTAAGAAACATTTAGCTATTTCCTGTTGCTGACTTGCTAATGATTCTGAAAATGATGGGGACATGAGTGAAAATGTTTTCACATAACACTCAAAGATATTTGTTGTCTCCACTACACTAAATGATTTCTGGGGATGAAAATGTTCAAGATAAACTACAACTGATATTTCTGTGTTTTTATTTGGTTCAAAGCAGTTTATTTTTGGTCTAATTTATAACTGTAATCTCTTAATAATATTTTTAGTTGTGGTTGGTTTAAGAAAAGAATGATCTTAGTCTCAAATATTTTCTGAAATGTATTTGAGCCAAAGGTCTGTTTCTAAGTAAATATCACACTACTGGAATTGTAAAATTATTAGCTGTGGATATTTAGTAATTCCATCTGCTGTTGGCCAAGACTGTGGATACTTATATTAGTTGTGAATGTCAGCTGTATTTGCTAGTAAGGTTATGGCAATTAGAATGCATTCACCACCTGCCAGGTACCCTTCTGATCACCTTGATTTGTAAATGTATTATTATTATTAGTGGCAGGAATTAAGTAGTTAAAAAAAGTTGTACTCTGTTTGTTGAGTGCCTGAATATTTATGGATTGCTAAAGAGTTAATTTAATGGGTTGAGTTCAAGATGCATGTGGTGCATAAATCTAATCCAGTGCAATAATTGTTGAGTAGTGGGATTGGAGCTATTCTGGGCACTGAAAACATGGTAGACATTTGTACTGTGTGGGTAATTTTTGTGCATTTTTACTCCATAAACAAAAAGGCTATGTAATCTCCTTTTGTCAGTCATACCCTTTACTATGAAGCAGGCTTCAATATTAAGTAAAATGGCCACAATGTACCTTACTTGTTATTTGCCTTCATTTATGTTAACAGAATATGTATATGCTGCATACAAGTTCAAAGCAAACGAGCACCCCTATACTGATGGAGTACTGGGGAAAAGTTGTAACTCTACCACTCACACTTGGTTAGTTATACAGCTGCAGTTTAAACTTTTAAATTGAAATAAAGTGTTTCAGACATTTTCATGTCATTTTAGAAAAGCAAATGAGGCAACACAAACAAAAACTGCATGGGCTTAAGGAACCATGAGCGTCTGTTCATACCAAATGGCTATTTTTAATAATCCACAAAGCTTATAATGATATACAGTCCTCAGAATGCAGAGTAAAGGCATGTAGCTGCTGCAATGTTCTTCACTGACAAGTCTGATTTTTCTTATACACTGACATCATTGCTTCTGATGGGAAATGTCATTGTTTATGGTTATGACGGATCTCTGTGCCTGTTTACCAACCTAAAGAGAAAAGCAACAAAAGTAGATATTTGTTCAAAACCACTTTGAGACAAAAAGCACACCATCTTCTGCAATTGTGACCAGCTTATTAACAGTTCCATACAGATAACTAAAAACCAATAAATACTGAACCATATTTTACACTGATGAAAACACACTGAGTATTATAACATTACAGGCATTATCAGCTGCTCGCCCTCAAATGAACAGAAGCAGTGTTAAACCTTTTCTGCCCACTTTGAACATACCCATCTAGCGAGACAGTGTACCTCATCTCTCCTCACAAGACTAAAGAGGAAGGGGGAAGAGAAGAGGTGTTCACCTAAAAACCCTCATCCTCTGCCTTGCTACTCATGGGGCAAGGACACCAAAAAGACTGGCCTTACTCTTTGTCTTGTAATATTAACCTTGAATGAACCCTACCCCTTTGACCTCACTTCCTTCATTACTTTCTTCATTGCTTTAGTCCTTTTATTCACCACCTACCTCCCCTTACATATTAACTAAATCCTATCCAACCTTATCTTTCCTAACAACCTCAGCCCCACCCAATCCCACACAAACCAAAGTGTCTTTGGACAAATTTGTCTGTGCCAAAACTGTATTTGTCCAAAAGCACTTTGAGAGCATAAACGCACCATTGTCTGCAATCATGACCAGTTTATTGAACAAATTCCATACACATAGCTAAAAAAACAATAAATATTGAACTTTACTTTACAATGATGAAAACACATTGAACATTATAAAATTATGGGCAGTGTCAGCCACTTGCCCTCAAATGAACACAAGCAGTGTTAAACCTTTTCCACTCACTTTAAACACAACCAGCTAGCGAGACACTGTACCTCCACTCACTTCACTATACTAAAAGGGAAGGGGGACAGAAGAAGAGTTTACCTAAAAACTCATTTTCCTCTGCCCACCAGCCTGTAGACAGGCTGCCCCCCCCCCCTTTCCCATCCTCATAGCTTACTAGTGAGATCCTGTAACATCAACACCAACTAAATGTTAAAGAAATCCAGACCAATGTCACTCAAATGTACTCTGTTTATCTTACAGCAAACTGAATCCCTATCATTAAAGTCTAGATGGTTGACCACACCCAACCCTATCTCAGCTAATGCTCTAGACACTCTATGATTAACAAAATGCCTTGCCCTGACCAAACCCATAAACATAATGCCTGTTTCCAAACCAATCTGGCTATATTTTCAGACCACGCAATCAAAGTCTGAAGATATAACTGTCTAAGCTTGGCAAAATTATGAACAAGCCACACCAACAACATCCTTTTGGGAACCCAATCTAGATGATTACCTCATAAATGAACCCCTTATGCTGTTTGTATCATTTCAAACTTATCCAACATCTGCTGCCAAAGTAAACTTTTAAATCTATGCCATTGCTCATTCCACCTTTTCTTCAAAAGACTCAGCTTGCTTCCTCCAGGCCTTATGACTCATCTCTTCTGAGCCCAAAACACAAAAGAATGACCAATAACAATATTTCCATTTGAGAAAACAAAATAAAATTGAAAAACGAACAATATCCTCATCACCTGTAATCTAAATAAGACCTAGAAGCTGAACAATCTGTCCTTTAAATAACTTCTACTGATTTTTCTTCCTCTGCCAAATCAGAGACCCTCCCGACCCAGAATAAATGGGAGGAAAATCTACTCCCTTTGACCCCTTGACACCCCAAAGCCTGATGCACAACCTTAACAAAGGTTGACACCATGATAACACTGCTTTGACCTATACAAAAAAAACACATCCTCACTCTGCCTTCCACAACATCTCTTTAACTGTGTGATCCAGGCTACCAGACACAAATAATCTGTCCATAACCCTTAACAAAACAGTCTGCTGCCCTCACCTCACTTGGTCAGTCTTCAAGCTTCAAAGCCAGTTTAACACTGCAGCATCCGTAACACATACATCTTTTCACAACAGTCAAGCCAATAATTCTCCTACTCTCAAAGCTCCAGCATACATGATTGCCACTAAAACTGCCCAACTAGTATATTCTGACAAACGTTTTGACACCAAACACAAATCTTTCCATAACACTCTAAGAAAGGGTTTTACTTAGGAAATCTTCCATTCTCCTTCATCCCTCTCATTCTTTCCCAACCTTTCAAGATCCTTGAGAGTATCCATATTTTCATCATAGGTTCATAGGTTCATACTAGGCTATCTGCCCTGGGGCAATTATAAGCCTAGCCCGATTCTGTATGGCTTACGCCACCCCTTGATTTGAGTATATTGTGCCCTTTTTAAGGTTTAGTTTACTGTCCCTCTGTCTAATAGTGACACAGGAGTAATCCCTGGGACAAACCTATGATCCCCCATCCACTTATCGAGATTCTTCTTGAAGAGATTCAGTGAGGTGCTCTGCCTCACATGAACTGGAATTCTATTCCAGAGCGAAGGGAGCCTCTGGGTTATGAACCTGTCCCTCCAGCAAGTTCTATTTATTTCTGTGCTGAGGTTCAAGTCCCTCGAGCGTGTGGCTCTAAGGGATTTAGATTTTCTGAGGTGGAGCATGTCCATTAATTCCGGATTTGACATAGCTTTGTATGTCAGGCATAGATCGCCTCGAAGTAGGCGGTATGCAACTGAGTAGAGCTGGAGTTTTTTTAACCGAGCAGCATATGGCATTTGTTTGAGACCCTTGATCCTCTTGGTGAGATACTTTTGGGGTCTTTCTAATTGCTGCAGGTGTCGGGTAAGGTACATCCCAAAAGGGGCATTGTATTCTATGATGGGCCTGATGAGGGATGAATAAAGGGGCACGATTACCTCTCTTGATCTAGATGTGAAACCCTTCGTGATGAGGTGGGCTATGTAGAAGGTCTTTCTAACCACTTTGGCAATGTGGTTTTCAAAGGAGAGATTGCTATCAACTTGGGTCCCCAGGTCCCTAATAACTTTCTCTGTACTTAATGGGTTTCCGCCTATGTGGTAATTTGTGGGCACATTGTTTTTGCCAAAGGGTATGACTATACATTTTTTGGCATTTAGCTTTAAACCATGGCGCTGGCACCAGTTATCTGTCTCTGTGAGTCCTTTTTGAAGGATGTTTGTGTCAGCTGTAGAGTTGATTATGGCGCCCAGTTTGCAGTCGTCTGCAAACTTGGTGAGCCATAGTCCTCCCATGTTTGCCTGTACCTCGGAAAAGTATATACCGAACAAGAGTGGTCCCAGGACAGAACCCTGTGGGATGCCACTTGTGACCGGTTTCGAGTCTGACATGGCTCCAGCAACTCTCACTCTGTGGGTTCTGTCTTTGAGCCAGTTTGCGACCCATCTTGTGACATAGGGGTTTATATTTAAGCTGGATAGCTTATCTATGATGCTCGAGTGGGGTATTGTGTCAAATGCCTTTGGAAGGTCCAGATAGGCTGTGTGGACTACCTTCCCTTCATCTATGGCTTTGGTGACTGTTTCAAAGAAGTCAACCAGGTTCAAAAGGCAGGATCTGCCCTTGACAAAGCTGAACTGGGTAGGATCTAGTGTCTGTAGGTCCCCAATGTCTTTGTTTATGAGCTCCATGATGATCCTTTCCATAGCCTTGCAGACTAAGCTAGTCAGGCTTATGGGGCAATAGTTTCCAGGGTCCGTTGAGGCTCCACCTTTGTGGAGTGGGACCACTGTTGCTGTACGCCATTCTGTGGGCACATATCCTGTAGTGAGGCTGAGATTGTATAGCTGTTTTATTTGAGGGATTAGTTTCTCTTGTAGTTCATGTAGGACGCAACCTGGGACGCCATCTGGTCCAATGGAAGCAGTGTTTTTTGCTTTGGAGAGGGCAGCCTTCACCTGAGCATCTGAGATGTTTGGGAGGCAGCCCTCTGCCGGGATAGATACTTGCTCTTTTGGGAGGGAGGGGGTGGAGAAGTTTGCACTGAACCTGTCTGCCAGGATATTGGTGATGTCTGTGGGTTCAGTGTATTTTTTGTCATTTAGAATCAACTCAGAACAAGTCTGGGAGTTGCATCCCAGGTTTCTAACATAACTAAAAAAAGCCTTATGATTGTCTTTGGTGTCCTGTGCAATTTTTCTCTCGAAGCTGGCCTTGGAGGATTTTATGAGGGATCGTAATTTTTTGCTAGTACTGATCAGAGATGCCTTCCCTATTAGGGATTTTGCTCTATCATGTAGTAGCTTCCTTCTTCTGTTGTACAGTTTATTTATGGCACGGGTCCACCAGACTGGACGCCTGCCTTTGGATGATTAGGTCTTGGTTTTGTTTGGGATAGCATGATCCATGCATTCCTGGAGATGTCCGTAGAATGCATTTATATAGGATTCTGCAGTTTGGGCCGTAGTTTCCACTGGCCCTGGGGCCTTGAAGGATTCCACTTCGGTTTTGAGAAGTGAGAAGTTCGCGTTTGAGAAGTTTTTCACTGTGGTTTTCTGGGCTGGGGGTGGGGTCGGGATGTGGACATCCAGTGAAATTAATTTATGGTCTGATCTTACCAATGAGGGATATACTTCTGGTGTGGAGCATAGAGTCCCCATGTTGGTAATGATCAGATCTAGTATGTTTTCCCCTCTTGTGGGAGTGGTGACTAGTTGTTCCATAGCATTTGAGTTTATAATTTCCAGGAATCTTTGGGCTAAGGTGCTGGGGCTTGAGTAGTGCTCCCAGTCAATGTTTGGGTAGTTGAAGTCACCCAATATAATGGTGTTCGGAGAGATCTTCATGTTCTCCAATGTTTTCAGGAAAGCCGAGTGGTATTCCTGACTTTGAGAGTGTGGTCTGTAGGATGCTATAAACTGAAAAGCAGTCTTGCCCACTGTTAGTTGCACATGGATGGTCTCCGATATGCGGCAATGCCACTAACCTGGAGGTGTGGATATCCTTGATAAATATGGAAACTCCCCCTCCTTTCGTGGTTCGGTCCGGGTTTTGGGGCTGAAAAGCATGATATGAGGTATAGCCTGGTAGTGCTGGGGTGCTCTCTGGAGACTTGAACCAGGTTTCTGTCACTGCACAGATATCGATGTTCTCCATATTGAGGAGAGCTTTGAGTGCGTGCATCTTGAGGTTAAAACTTCTGGCGTTTAGCAGCATTACCCTTAGTTTCTTGTTCCTTGTGCTGTCTATGGGGGTGGGTTTGACTTTTGAGCCTTGCCTAAAAAAGGCACTATGGGGGTGGCAAGAGCCTTTGCCAATATCCGAAAGCCCAGTGGTGACAGGTGCAAGCCGTCCCTAGCAAAGCAACGTGGCTTGTCGAGCATGTCATCCCAGGCTGATAGACACTGGATCCCCTTTGAATGACACCAAAATCAGATCCTGCAAACCATCATAGCCACAGCACTAACAGCAATCAAATGAAGTGATCGTCCAAAATGCCTCTCCCAAATACCACCTGTGCTCCATAAATCTCATCACTAACTCCACTATCTGTCATCTAATGGCAGCTGACAAACAAATTATGAAAATGAGGCTAATGCAGGGCTATATGCCTTCCAGTTGAACCCAGCCAAGTCCGTTGCATCAGTCATCTGCTATGTGTTTCCAATGTTCCAAACCTCACCTTGAAGCATCGCTGATTTTTCCCTTGCCTCTGGTGCTAGCAACCAAAACCTGAAAAACAGAAAATGAAACAAACTATCAACTGTGTCATCCCAGACTCTGCTACACTTTGCAGTGAGGGAAAGGTTGGGTTGCTTTTTATTTGTTGTATTTTGTATTAGTTTATTGCCTTTTTATATTTTGAGTGCTGTGATTTGTTTTCTTTACCTTGTGTTTTGCTTGTGTTCTGCTTTTAACTGCATATTAAAACTTCAAAAGACACCACAGCTCTGTCTCTTGTGAGTCAGGCAGAAATTTTTCCCCACCACCCCATCCTGTCACTGTTGTATTCTTAAATACCACTGTCTTTCTAGTTGCCTGCCTCTTATGTTAATTTGACCATATATCTCATTTCCTCTCTGCTTTCACTGGCTCGTGTAAGTACAAAATTATCATTTTGTGAAATCACTCCCCTTCAACTATTTAAATTTATTGATTTATTGGCCATTCTACTGTATTCCATAGTACCGGAATACAAAAGTGATCACCCCCATTCAAGTCTAGCTTGCTGTTTTAAAAATAGTAACTCTCCACTAAAACTTAACTTTTTAGACAGGTAAAATTTAAGTTACTTACTTTCACATCTAACTTCTCTAGTGCACACTGCTTAGGGTAAACCATTTCTTTTTCATCTTACCTTTAAGCATCCCTGTGACTAGCACTTGCTCTAATACCTGCTGGAAAGCACTAGGACACCTTAAACTGATACAAGCACTCAACTCTCATTATTAATAAGGAAAAATGAATCATAGGCACTAAACAGCCTATAATTGCAAAGTACCTTGCTAAGGTAAGGGAAAACAGCTCCTGTACTTTTCAAAAAAAGCACCAAACCAGGCATGTCCAAGGGTCAGCTGCCGTTGATTTATCCTGTCCACCTGGTGAATCTGGGCATACTGGAGGCCTCCTACCACCCAATACTACAACCTGTGAGAGATGCACTTACATAGCCAAACAGGAAGCAAAGCTCTCTTCACCCAAGATTGTGCCAGACAGTCAAGAGGAGAAGGTTAACACCTGCACTACACCTCAAGCAACACATAGCCCTTCAAAACTCACACCACCAACACCCACACATAGCAACACTAAATCCGCATATGCGGAGGCCCTTAACTGTAACCTGCCCAAGCAACAAGGACCTCCGAAGCTGAAACGCAAACAAACACCAATCACAACCAAAGTGTCACATAGCTCAAAACACCAGTGTGCCACCCAGCAACTGCACCTAAGGCAAGACAACGTACCTAACACTTTAGTCATAAGTGACTTTATAGTTAGGCACACTGATGTCCCACTCACCTGGCTGAACAAGGAGAAAATTAAAGTGAGCTGCCTGTCGGGTGCCAGGATCCGCCATATAACTCATGCACTCAAGTCATTCCACAACAAGTACAAGTATGACTCTGTCATTGTCCATCTTGGAGCGAATGACTTGAGAAGTACCTCCCTGGACTACATGAAAAGAGACATGGAAGAGCTCTTGGATCATGTGGCCCAGGCAGGTATGATGCTAGCCCTGAGTAGCATCCTGCCTTTGCCCAGAATGATACCACAATATAAGGACAAAATGATTGACTTCAACAATTGGCTAAGCTTCTGGTGTCATTCAAAGGGGATCCAGTATCTGTCTGCCTGGGATGACATGATCAACAGACCACGATGCTTTGCCAGAGATGGTCTGCACCTGTCGCGCCTGGGGTTCAGGTTACTGGCTAAGGCTCTTGCCACCCCTATAGTGCCTTTTTTAGGCAAAGTTCAAAGGACAAAACCACCACCATAACAGGTACAAGCAAGCAAAATCTGAAGGTAATGCTACTCAGTGCTAGAAGTCTAAACCTCAAAATGCACTCTCTCGAGACACTCCTAAAAATGGAGAACATCGATATCTGTGCAGTAACTGAGACGTGGTTCAAGGTTCCAGAGAGCACCCCTGCAATACCAGGCTACAACTCTTACCACACTTTTCGGCTACCAAACCAGGATCAAAAAACTAAAGGTGGAGGAGTGTCCATATTCACCAAGGATATTCACACCATCAGGTTAGTTGCCCAACACAATGCATCTGAAATTCTCCAGGTGCAACTAACACTAGGTAAGAGTGCAATCCAAATTGTAGCTTGCTACAGATCCCCCACCATGCCCCAAGATTCTCAATACACCTTTCTAAACACACTGGAAAATATTAATATACAACCAAACACCCTAATACTAGGTGATTTCAACTACCCTGCCATTAACTGGGAAAAGTACTCGTGTGCTAACACCTTTGCCCAATGGTTCTTGGAATTCATAAATTCCAATGCCCTGGATCAACTAATCCATAGTCCCACCAGGGGCTCCAATATCCTAGACCTGATCATTATCAACATGGTAAATCAATGCTCCACACCTATGGTCACCCCCTCGTTGGCCAGGTCAGACCATAAGCTAATCACCCTTAACATCCACATCCCACCCCCAGCCCCCAGTAAGGAAACCTCCATAAAAAACTTCTCCAAAGCCAACTTCATGCTACTCAAATCAGAAGTTACAAACTTCATGACACCCATGCAGACGGGAACTGAAAATTCGACTGCTGAGTCCTACACTAAGGCACTATACGAGCACATCCACTCATGCATGAATCGTGCCATCCCAAATAGAACCAAGATGCTCTCCTCCAAAAAAAAGGAAGCCAATCTGGTGGTTCCCTGACATAAACGAACTTTACAACAAAAGGAAGAAACTGTTGCAGAAAAGAGGAAAATCCCAGGATGCAAAAAACTCCCTTACCAGCCTCAGTAAGAAGCTGAGACCCCTCATAAAATCCTCCAAAGCTAGTTACGAAAATAAAATTGCCAAAGATTCCAAAGACAATCACAAGGCATTCTATAACTATGTCAAAAATCTAAATGGCAATGCTCAGATCTGCCTTGAGCTAAAACAGAATGGCATAAAATATACTGGTCCCAGGGATATTGCCAATATCCTGGCATATCGATTCAGTGCCAGCTTCACCCCCCCCCCTCTCACCCCCTAAATGGCCCATCTCAATACCGGAAGATTGCCAAATTCCAGTAATAACGGCCACACAGGTAAAAAACGCACTCTCCAAAGCTAAGAATACAGCATCCATGGGACCAGATGACATCCTGGGCTGTGTACTACATGGACTACAAAATGAACTGTCACCTCACATAAGTGTCATGTTTAATCATACCCTCACCTCAGGCTTCATGCCCACTGAGTGGCACACAGCTACAGTTATCCCACTCCACAAGGGGGTATCCACCTTGGATCCCGGAAACTATCGCCCCATCGGTCTGATGAGCCTGATCTTCAAGGCCATGGAATGTATTATCATGGAACTTATAAACAACGACATTGGCAACCTTAAAACACTGGACCCCACCCAGTTTGGGTTCGTAAAGGGCTGATCTTGTCTCCTGAACCATACTGACTTCTTCAAATCAGTCTCCAGAGCCGTGGACGAGGGTAAGGCAGTCCACACAGCCTATCTGGACCTTGCCAAGGCCTTTGACACCATTCCCCACTCTGGAATTATAGATAAACTTACTAAGCTGGGCATTAATCCCTACGTCACTCGATGGGTTGCCAACTGGCTTGCTGACAGAACACACACTGTAAAACTAGCTGACTCCAAATCCAGCTCCAGACAAGTGACAAGTGGAGTACCTCAGGGTTCAGTCCTGGGACCTCTCTTGTTTGTCATCTACTTCTCTGAAGTACAGGCCAACACTAAGGGACTCTGGCTAACAAAGTTCGCAGATGACTGCAAACTGGGAGCCATTACTGAATCCCCAAATTATGTGGATACTCTACAAAAGGGCCTTACAGAAACAGATGCTTGGTGCCAGAGCCATGGGCTCAAGCTCAATGCCAAGAAATGTATAGTTATCCCCTTTGGGAAAAAAACATGTACCTGTGAATTACTACATAGGTGGCAGTACACTAAACACCGAAAGTGTGATAAGAGACTTAGGGACACAGGTGGACAGTGGTCTCACCTTCGATAACCACATCACCACAACAGTCAGGAAATCCTTCTTTGTGGCTCACCTCATCACTAAGGGCTTTTCATCCAGAAAAAAGGAGGTCATTGTCCCACTGTACTCATCCCTCATTAGACCTATTATAGAATACAACACCCCATTTGGTATGTACCTCTCAAGACATCTGCAACAACTGGAAAAGCTGCAGAAATACCTCACTAAAAGAATCACAGGCCTAAAGCAGATGCCCTATGCTGACTACCTTAAAAAACTCCAGCTATACTCTGTCGCATATCATCTACTCCGAGGCGATCACTGCTTAACATACAAGGCCATGTCAAACCCAGAGCTGTTGGACATGCTGCACTTAAAGAAATCCCAATCCCTCAGAGCCACATGCTCCAGGGATCTAAGACTTGTCATCACAATAAACAAAACATGCTGGAGGGATAGGTTCCTGACCCAGAGACTCCCCAGTCTCTGGAATAGACTGTCCATACATGTCAGGCAGAGCGCCTCTTTGGCCCTCTTTAAAAGGAACCTTGATGATTGGATGGGAGAAAGGAAATTCACCCCAGGGATCATGTCAGTTACCCTGCTAGACAGGGGTCCAGGGAAGTAAATAGTGTGGGAAGAAATAGCCAGGGAATTGTTATAGCTAGGCTTGTATAGGCCCTAGGGCCGATAGCCTAGTACCAACCTATGAATCTATGAACCTATAAACTCTGCAACACCAATTTCCACAAAACCAACAATACCAAGGGTGACTTAGCTACCTTTTTAGTTAAAACTTGAACCACTAATTTGTTGTCTGAGCAAAATGTGAATCTTACATTTTTCAGCTTTGCTTTCCACACCAATACTACAACCCATGCAGGCATAATCTCCAAAAAGGTGACATCCTTCCTCCACTCTGATGGACCCTCTTCTAGCCAGCTAGCCACAAACCACTCATAATCAAAATACACTCCCATACCATGAGTCCCAGACTCACCCATAAACAAACTCAAATCACCATGTATCACCCATTCCATCAGCCAAAATGATATTCCATTAAAACCATCCATAAAAATCACTCACAGATTCAAATCCTTGTTGACCAACTTTGAAACTCTCACCCAATAATGCTTTCACCTACCTCCTCATAGTAAGTTGGCAATTGATCTACAAAAAGTCTTACCCAGAGCAATGGCTCTACAAGGAAAATTCAATAACCCCAATAACATCATCAAATCTTTTATCCTAACCTTCTCTATTGCTTGTACCCACCCAATATTTTCTCACAGCTTCAACAGCTTATCTTGAGGTAAACAAAATCTGCCATGCTCCACATACAAAGTTAAACCAAAACATTTTAAAGATTTACTCAGACTTTCTAACTTATCATCTGCTAATGAAACACCCAACTCATCACACATAGCTATGAAAACCAACAAACCATCCAATACACCTGCCTGACCTTTCCCCTATCAACAAAAAAATCAACAAAATAATGTACCGCCCTCTGACCACCTGCATGCTGTTACCAAATCCATTTAAGCATACAACTAAATTTCTGGAATGTAGAACATGCAACAGTACAGCTCATTTGCATAACCTTATCAAAATAACTTACCATTAACAAACATACCCAACATGGGCCAATCAGCTGGCTGCACCAGCAGGAAATGAAATGCTGCCTCAACATTAAGTTTCAATAACCATCGATCCCTAAAGGTATTAATAAGTCTGACATCATCATCCAGTGACACATATTGTACCTGACCAGCTCTTCTGGAAATGTAATCATTAACTGATTCCCCTTTTGAAAATGATAAATGAAATTCACCCAACTTCTTTTTGGGAACCAGTGAGGACACTCTCTGCACATGGAAAGGTGGCTCTTGAAATGGGCGCAAAACCCATTTGTCCACAACCTTCTTTATCCCCCCAATGCCTATAACATGTACTAATTTCCTTTAATGGACCTCAGATTGCTATAAACTTTATCACTTCCCCCAACTATTGATTTAATTGGGAAACTTTGCTTAAAACAATGTATGACTTCTCTTGCCAATTCAGAAATTTGGAAATCTACCAGTGACAACTCAAACGCTGTTACCTCAATGGGAGAATGACAGCCCTGGTTTTGTTGCCCTTTCCCAAAAATGGATTGTACCTCTTTGCCCTAGAAAATTACCTCTCCCTTCAAAATTGAATTGGCTCATCTCTGATTGACCACCTAGCTCCTGAAACATCAATGTTGACTGGGCAACCCTTTCATATTTATGCCAACATTTCTGGGCTATGCATGTTCCTCCACAAGTGTCACATACATGTGCAAAATGACAGGCTGGTTGAACACACCTACTCCTGTTGAAGGGCCAACACATCCCAGGTCTATCACCTACTTCCTTTCCATACCTTACCTGACCCCCACAGTGTCAAATATAGTGGCTAACCATATATCTGCATGCCTAACCATGCAACCTAATGGCTTATCCACAGCTTTCTTCTTAGGAAAATGCTGATCATATCACATATAGGCATTACCCACAAGCAGCTGTTCAGCCTCATGAATAGTAAGAAAATAAGTCACGTACATCAAAGGCTGTGACACATGCTTTTCCAGTATTACCGCCATGTAGAACATGAAACTCTGAGTCAAATTATCCCAAGTCTAAAAAAAAGTATTTCGGCTTTTCCCGGTTAGGGGTTGCAACAGCAGAACTCCTGTCCGCTAATGATTGACAGTGGATTTTTACTGTGCGGAGTTGCCAGCCCGATGCCCAAACTTCAAAGAAGGCATGCCCGTTCATGCACGCACCTACTGAAATGTATTTAACATCACACGACCATGGGGAGGACATGCAGACTCCACACAAAGTGCTCCATCTGAGAATCAAACAGGGAAACCTCTTGCTGTGAGGTGACAATGCTAACTGCTGCTCCACTGTGGCCTTAAATTATTCCAAGTCTGATCCTTAAATTACAAGGGAAATTTAAGGATCAGAAATTATCCCAACTCTGATCCTTAAATTTCCCTTGTCTCTTCCTGCCCAAAGCTGCTAAAACTGTCAACAAGTCCTTTGTGCCTGTAGTATCTGCTTCTACTAACCTCTGCACTCCATCAGCATCAATGAGATTGAGGACCTCCACATACTCCCCTCTCCAAATCGTCAAGGTAGTGTGGGTTAATACAAAACACCGGACCCACCTGGAAACAATGAATGTGTAGCTAGCCACTCGACTTGGTGAGAACTTAATACACCTTCATTTCCTTCAATAACTGGGACATCCTGATACACCACATGCTCACTTGCTGGCTCCAGTTCAGCTATCCCTCTGTCCTAGCCTACTGACCCAGCTTGGCTCCTCCCCTCTTTAACCTGTCCCTCAAACCTCAGTAAGGCCTGTAAAATGACATGATCC